>NC_092757.1:40391976-40559476 GCF_047496795.1 Chiloscyllium punctatum | reverse complement strand
CACACACACACACAGCGAGGGAGGGACACAGACACACACACACACACACACACACACAGAAGACACACAGCGAGGGAGGGGGACACACACACACACACACACACACACCCCCACACAGTGAGGGAGGGACCGTGCTCAGAAAGTGAGTGGGGGACACACATACACAACAAGGGGGACACACAGACACACACAGCGAGGGTGGGACACGCGCACACGCGCACACAGAGCAAAGGACAGACACATACATACACAGTGAGGGAGGGGGACATGCATGCATACATATACACACAAAACCAAGGAGGGACACGCAGCGAGGGAGGAACATGCACATACACACATACACACACAGTGAGGGCGGGACACATGCACACACAGCAAGGGAGGGACACGCACACACAGCAAGGGAGGGACATGCACACACAGACACACAGCTAGGGAGAGATGCACACACACACACACAGGGAGACACACACAGCAAGGGAGGGACATGCACACACACACAGCGAGGGGGAGACATACACACACAGCGAGGTAGGGACACGCACAGATGCAGCAAGGGAAGGACAAGCATGCACACACACAGCGAGTGAGGGGGACACACGCACACAGCGAGGCAAGGGGACACGCACGCATGCACACTTACACAAACACAGAGGCAAGGGAGGGACACGTGCACACACAGTGATGTGTCTCTTCGGACGTGTAATCCTCAGGCTCCCACTCCACCCTGCTCCCTCACAGGGTCACCGTCTCTGTGACTCCCAGGGACGACTAGGCCTCGATCCTCAGTGCTGATTTATATCCTCCCACTTTGGTGCCTACACCTCCTAGGTGTGAGTGAGCCTCAAGCTCCTGCTCCATGTTGCTCCCTCACATGGTCACTCCCTCTGTGACTTGGTGCTGATTTACAGCCTCCTGCCCTGCTGTTTCTCCAACTCCAAGTCCCAGTCGGCCTCGATCCTCGGTGATTTATATTCTCCCGCTCTCAGCCTCTCTCTCTCAGGTTCTCTCCATTTGTGACTCCCAGGTAATGGTAGGCCTCAAGCCTCAGCTGAGATTTATAACATCCCATTCCGCACTGCTCTTTCACAGGATCGGTGTTGTGCCTGGAAGACAGTGGAAAAGAGGAGGAGTAGACAGAGCAGAGGGTGTTACAGTGATTGAGCGAGATGTATGGGATGGAACAGGCTATCTGGGGAGCTAGGCAGACCTGCAGTGCCTAAAGCAGGTTACTGGAAGATACAGTGAGAGTTGCAGACACTGAAGAAGGCGAAGGAAATAGAGAGATAGTGGCTTGTTCATGACGTCAAAAGTGTAGAGTCAAAAGTGCTTTTTCTGTGCTGCTTACAGAGATGTGTAGACTGCAACAAATACAAATTGACAGTCAGCATGTACTGGAGACTGTTGGGTGTTACAGAGTTAGAAGACTTGCAGTAACTGGGGGGACGATAAACTTTTGGAGCACTGGTGGTGTTCAAGGACCCTCAGGACATGAGGAGGTACAGAGAATGGGAGCGTTCCAAATATTGGGACTGTAGGGGCTGGAAGTCCAGAGATGGATAAGGAGGATGAAAAGTGCCAATTTAGCACATGAACCATTGTAATTATAGAGATTTAAGGAAGGGAACCTGTGCTGTCATTGATTACAGTTATATGGAGAGTTACAGAAGCTGAAGGGGTTATAAATTTAAAAAGGGAGAGATTTTAGGTGATCAGAAATTTAAATAAGAATAAAGAAACTTTAGAGATCCCTAGCACAGATGGGAATGGAGGAGGTGAGATATTGTGTGGAACTATAGGCATTATAATTCGGGGAGGATGTCAGATATAAAAGGGAGAGCTGTATCATCTGTATGCAGTTACAGATGTGAGGAGTGTTGTCGCGCCTGCTGGAGGGGACACAGATAACAGTTCCAACGGCTGGTGCAGTCACTCAGAAGGGAGGGTTGTCGGGACTGGAGATTACACAGATAGGGGTGAAATTGGAGCTGCAGGAGTTTATGGAGAAAGGGAGGATTGGAGGGACTAGAGATTACACAGATTGGGGTGGTAGTTGGAGCTGCAGGAGTTTAGGGAGGATTGTTGGTGTTGAGATTACATGAACACTGACAATAATTGGAGGTGCAGGAGTGAGTGAGATAGGGAGGGTTGAAGGGGTTGGATCAGTTCCAACAGCCAGGGAGAAGTGTAGGGATTGGAGGAACCAGAGATACTGAGGATTGTAGGGCTGCAGGAGTTCAGAAAGTTAGTGAGGACTGTGAAGGCAGGTTTGCAGCGTTCCCCTCAGTTACACAGAGATGTGGAGTGCTGTTCTGGAGGAGGTTACAGAAATCAACAGGGTTGCAGATACTGAAAGATATTACAGACAGTGGCTGTAGTATTTGAGGAAGTTACAGCAACCGAATGCATTGAGGAGTTGGAGGCTGCTACAGGTATTAAACATGCTGCAAGAGATCAATAACCTTACATCGAACAGGAGGATTGGAAACTCTGGAGATAAAGAATGAGAATTGCAGTGACTGAAGAATATCACAGAGATGGGGAGTAACGTTTGAGTTCGAGGAGTTATAGCATGAGATGAACTGTGTTTAATAGAGTCAGGAAACAGAGTGATCTGAAGGGACTACAGGTGATCAAAAGGACAGTGAGGCTTCTCAGTGTAGGATTGGGGCAGTTTACGCAGACAGGGAGTACTTTATGGAATGGTGCTATTTACAGAGATTAAGAGAGTTGTATAGAATTGAGGAACGAGCAGAGATATGGAAGGCTGTAGCTAATGAAGACCTTTGTTGATGTCGAATGCTGAGGTTCTGGAAATTATATGGACCGGCAAGCTGGACAATCTGTCAGAGCTTACAGAGACAGGAACAGCAATAGAGCCTGGAGACACTATCACAGATAGGGAACATTTCATACACTGCTTTAGGGATGGTTGTAGGGGACTGTAACCTTTACACAGATAGGGGTGTAAGAGCTGGAGAAGGTTATGGAGATGATTAGATTGGTGGGGAGACAGGAGGAGGTTGCATTGACAGGGCGGGTGATTTAGACGGGAGGATGTTACATAGATAGTAAGTCTTGTAGAAATTGATCAGGAGAGTCACAAGCATTGGAGTGGGTTCCACAGATCGGGGGTGTTGCAGGGACCTAAGAGGATTATGCAGATAGGGAGGATTGTAGGATGTCCACATTTTCAGAGTGTTTTGGGAATGGAAAAGGTTACACAGTTAAGGAGGGAGCTGTTGGAGATCACAGGAACTGGGTGGTTTGAATGGTTTGGGGCTGTTTATAGATAGAGGGATATATTTAGGGACAGTAATATGGAACGCAGAGGGAGAGATTAAATTAGATTCCCTACAGCATGGGAACAGGTACTTCAGCCCAACAAGTCCACACCAACTCTCCAAAGAGTAACCCACCCAGACCCACTTCTCTCCGACAATGCACCTAACACTATGGGCAACTTAGAATGGCCAATCCTCCTGACCTGCACATCTTTGGACTGTGGGAGGAAACCGGAGCACCCGGAGGAAACCCACGCAGAAAGTGCAAACTCCACACAGACAGTCACCCAACGCTGGAATCGAACCTGGGTCCCTGGCGCTGTGAGGCACCATTGCTCAACACTGAGCCACCGTGCCGCCCCAAATTGCCGAATTACACAAGAGAGAGTGTTTGAGGTGCTGGGAGGGCTAGAGGGAGTGGAGGAGCAAGCAGAGATGTGGAGTGCTGATGTGGCTTGAAAAGGGTCTGGAGGTGTTTATATCGATATGAAGGTCAGTAAGGATGGGAGAAGGTGACTGAGGTCGTGTGGTGCTATAGGCCAGGAGGCAGGAGTGTTATAGGGCCTGCAGAAGGTTACAGTGATATCATGTTCTCCTGGGGCTTGAGGAAGGTACACAGGTGGATATTTTGGTCCAGGTTGGAGGATTTTACAGAGACGGGAGCACTGTAAGTATTGTGCAAGACTACAGGAATAGACATTATTGTACTGAGTGCAGGATGAGATTATTGAGATTGGGCATGTTATCGACACTGGAGCAATTTACACACAGGGAGTGTTGTCAGCATTGGAGTAGGTTTCAAATATACAGCAGGATTATGGGAGGGGTGGAGATGACAGAAATAGGAAATTTTCTGGGAATTACAAGCATTCAAGACCCTGGCACAAATGAGTTGGACTGAAAGGCATGTCTCCTTGCTGTATGATTGTATCAAGAGACAGTGTGAGGGGGGAATATAGAAAAGAAAGATCCCAGGTTTCAATGCAATCTCCTTGAGGGAGGCCTGCTTTCCCCTCTGTTGTAGTGATCCTCAGTAAGACAGCACAGGCCTGGATTGATAACTGTCAACTTCCTATATAGACACAGGAAGGTTCAGCACAGCAGAGATGAAAGTAAACAAGAGGGTGGGGATTGAGCCTGGAACCATCATGCTCTGTGTTCGTTCTTCAACACTGTATCTATGTCATGTCTTCTGGACCAAAGTTTGATCCCTCAAATACACTCTGCTCTGTTCACTGTGAGTGATCTTACCTCACTGCAGGATTTACAGAATGCTCCAGATCTCTCTCTCCATCCCTCTGGCTGACCAACTGTCTTCAATGTGCTGATGAAGGAAACAGGAATTGGGAATTCTGCTGAGTCAGGACCTTCCTGAGTACCTACAGGAGACAGAGAAATAGACAGAAAGGGAAATTGGACTGATGCAGTGAGGGTTATACATGGAGAATGGCACTGAGTCCCACAGAGATCTGGAAAATCCCAGTCTCCATCCCTGGCCTGTGCTCCCAATCTCTCTGAAGTGGAGAATCCTGTTGGCTCAGGATCTGGAGTAGCTGCAAAAGGTGCAGTCACCGGCAGCAATTAGATAGATACCACATGGAGAGATACTGAGTGATAGCACTAGAATGTGGGTAGGAATCAGGATCAAACTGCGACCAAGATGAAGGGGTTTGATTCATAGAACATAGAACATAGAACATAGAACAATACAGCACAGAACAGGCCCTTCGGCCCACGATGTTGTGCCGAACTTCTATCCTAGATTAAGCACCCATCCATGTACCTATCCAAATGCCGCTTAAAGGTCGCCAATGAATCTGACTCTACCACTCCCACGGGCAGCGCATTCCATGCCCCCACCACTCTCTGGGTGAAGAACCCACCCCTGACATCTCCCCTATACCTTCCACCCTTCACCTTAAATTTATGTCCCCTTGTAACACTCTGTTGTACCCGGGGAAAAAGTTTCTGACTGTCTACTCTATCTATTCCTCTGATCATCTTATAAACCTCTATCAAGTCACCCCTCATCCTTCGCCGTTCCAACAAGAAAAGGCCGAGAACTCTCAACCTATCCTCGTACGACCTACTCTCCATTCCAGGCAACATCCTGGTAAATCTTCTCTGCACCCTCTCCAAAGCTTCCACATCTTTCCTAAAGTGAGGCGACCAGAACTGCACACAGTACTCCAAATGTGGCCTAACCAAAGTCCTGTACAGCTGCAACATCACCTCACGACTCTTGAATTCAATCCCTCTGCTAATGAACGATAATACTCCATAGGCCTTCTTACAAACTCTATCCACCTGAGTGGCAACCTTCAAAGATCTATGTACATAGACCCCAAGATCCCTCTGTTCCTCCACCTGACCAAGAACCCTACCATTAACCCTGTATTCCGCATTCTTATTTGTTCTTCCAAAATGGACAACTTCACACTTGGCAGGGTTGAACTCCATCTGCCACTCCTCAGCCCAGCTCTGCATCATATCTAAGTCCCTCTGCAGCCGACAACAGCCCTCCTCACTGTCCACAACTCCACCTATCTTTGTATCATCTGCAAATTTACTGACCCACCCTTCGACTCCCTCATCTAAGTCATTAATAAAAATTACAAACAGCAGAGGACCCAGAACTGATCCCTGCGGAACTCCACTTGTAACTGGACTCCATGCTGAATATTTACCATCTACTACCACTCTCTGACTTCGACCGGTTAGCCAGTTTTCTATCCAATTGGCCAAATTTCCCTCTATCGCATGCCTCCTGACTTTCCGCATAAGCCTACCATGGGGAACCTTATCAAATGCCTTACTAAAATCCATGTACACTACATCCACTGCTCTACCCTCATCCACATGCTTGGTCACCTCCTCGAAGAATTCAATAAGACTTGTAAGGCAAGACCTACCCTTCACAAATCCGTGCTGGCTGTCCCTAATCAAGCAGTGCCGTTCCAGATACTCGTAAATCCTATCCCTCAGTACCCTTTCCATTACTTTGCCTACCACAGAAGTAAGACTAACTGGCCTGTAATTCCCGGGGTTATCCCTATTCCCTTTTTTGAACAGGGGCACAACATTCGCTACTCTCCAGTCCCCTGGTACCACCCCCGTTGCCAGTGAAGACGAGAAGATCATTGCCAACGGTACTGCAATTTCCTCTCTTGCTTCCCACATAATCCTAGGATATATCCCGTCAGGCCCGGGGGACTTGTCTATCCTCAAGTTGTTCAAAATGTCCAACACATCTTCCTTCCTAACAGATATCTCTTCTAGCTTATCAGTCCATTTCACACTCTCCTCTTCAACAATACAGTCCCTCTCGTTCGTAAATACTGAAGAGAAGTACTTGTTCAAGACCTCTCCTATCTCTTCCGACTCAATACACAGTCTCCCACCACTGTCCTTGATCGGACATACCCTCGTTCTCGTCATTCTCAGGTTTCTCACATACGCATAGAATGCCTTGGGGTTATCCTTGATCCTATCCGCCAGGGATTTTTCATGCCCTCTCTTAGCTCTCCTAATCCCTTTCTTCAGGTCCCTTCTGGCTATCCTGTATCCCTCCACTGCTCTGTCTGAACCTTGTTTCCTCAACCTTATGTAAGCCTCCTTCTTCCTCTTTACTAGACATTCAACCTCCCTCGTCAACCAAGGCTCCCTCACACGACCATTTCTTTCCTGCCTGATCGGTACATACATATCAAGGACACGTCGTATCTGCTCCTTGAAAAAGTCCCACATTTCCACCACATCCTTCCCTGACAGCCTATGCTCCCAACGTATGCTCCTCAAATCCTGTCTTACAGCATCGTAATTTCCCTTCCCCCAATTGTAGAAACTTCCTTGTTGTGTGCACCTATCTCTCTCCATAACCAAGGTGAAAGTCACAGAATTGTGGTCGCCATCACCAAAATGTTCACCCACTAACAAGCCCACCACTTGTCCCGGTTCGTTACCGAGTACCAAATCCAATATGGCCTCCCCTCTGGTTGGACAATCTACATACTGCGTTAGAAAAGCTTCCTAGACACACTGCACAAACACCGCCCCATCCAATCTACTTGATCTAAAGAGCTTCCAATCAATATTTGGGAAGTTGAAGTCGCCCATGACTACGACCCTGTGGCTTCTGCACCTTTCCAAAATCTGTTTCCCAATCTGTTTCTCCACATCTCTGCTGCTATTGGGGGGCCTATAATAAACACCCAACAAGGTGACTGCACCTTTCCTATTTCTGACTTCAGCCCATACTACCTCCAGAGGCAGATCCCCCTCAAACTTCCTTTCTGCAGCCGTTATACCATTTCTAATTAGCAATGCCACCCCCCCTCCTTTTTTACCACCCTCCCTAATCTTACTGAAACATCTGTACCCAGGAACCTCCAACAGCCATTCCTGTCCCTCATCTATCCATGTTTCCGTGATGGCTACAACATCGTAGTCCCAGGGACCGATCCACGCCTTAAGTTCACCCACCTTATTTCTGATACTCCTTGCATTGAAGTATACGCACTTGAGCCCATCTCTGTGTCCGTAAGTAGTCCCTGTCAGTGCTACTTTCTCCACAGCCTCCCTACAGTCTTGGACATCCTGACACACAGCTAGCTTACTTGCTGGACTACAAGTCCGGATCCCATCCCCCTGCCAAATTAGTTTAAACCCCCCCGAAGAGTGCTAGCAAACCTACCCCCCAGGATATTGGTGCCCTTCTGGTTCAGGTGCAACCCGTCCTGTTTATACAGGTCCCACCTTCCCCAGAATGCAGTCCAATTGTCCAAATATCTGAAGCCCTCCCTCCTACACCATCCTTGCAGCCACGTGTTCAACTGCACTCTCTCCCTATTCTTTGCCTCTCTGTCACGTGGCACCGGCAACAACCCAGAGATGACGACTCTGTCTGTCCTAGCTTTTAGCTTCCAGCCTAACTCCTTGAGCTCTTGAATGACCTCCCCGCCCCTCTTCCTACCTATGTCGTTGGTGCCAATGTGTACCACGACTTCTGGCTGCACACCCTCCCCCTTAAGGATTCTGAAGACACGGTCCGAGACGTCTCGGACCCTAGCACCCGGGAGGCAACAAACCATCCGAGAGTCTCGCCCATGTCCACAGAACCGCCTGTCCGTCCCTCTAACTAGAGAGTCCCCTATAACTAGCGCTCTCTTCTTCTCCCCCTTTCCCTTCTGAATCTCAGAGCCACAGACCCCTTCACTGCAGCTTACACCTGCAAGGCTGTCCCCCCCAACAGTTTCCAAAGCTGCATACTTATTTTTTAGGGGAACGACTACAGGGGAACCCTGCACTGCCTGTTTCTTCCCCTTCCCACCTCTAACTGTTACCCAGCTACCTCTGTTCTCTGGCGTAACTATGTCCCTGTAGCTTCTATCGATTCATGGTGCACTGGGATCAGTACTCAGGGATGAGGGAGCTAGCAGTGAGCCAGGGTGGCCTGGTGTTACTCTCACTCGACTGTTCATCCAGAATTTAATGCCGGTGGCAGGGATACCCATCTGAATGCTCAATATCCTTTCAGGAACGAAATCAGTGGCGGGCAGTTGGTCTGACCTACATATGACTCCAGACCCAGAGCAAGGAGGCTGACTCTCAACTGCCCCCTGAAATGATCTGGTGAGCCACTCAGCTCAAGGGCAGCTCGGGGTGGGCATGAAATACTGGCCCCTCAGAGACAGCAACATCCCACGAGTAAATTAAAAACAACACTGCTGGGAGCAGTGTCCTGGCCAGTAATGTCTGTAGGTTTACGGACAGGGCTTTAAACTGACAGAGAGGATGCAGGGACAGGGTTCAGGGGAAAGGAGCTTTCCAAATCCAAAGGGAAAAGGTGACTCATCGAAACAACATGGGGAATGTGGCTGAAGACAAGCAGAAAGGAACAAGAAGGGACAGAATTTAACTAAAACAGTACATCAGTGAATTGGGCTATGACAGGACATTGTGGGAAAGAGTAAATTATAATGTTGTTTCTTTTGGAATTTCCAAAATATCTGCAATAAGGTAATAGACTTGTGACACAGAGATAAATGGGATTTAGTCAGCAGAGAGACGTGGTTACAGGGTGAACAAAAGGTGGAATGTAAATATTCAACAGTTCACAACCTTGTGGGATCTCAGGCAGAATAGGAGTACAGGATGGGTAACCCTGACAGTAATCAATAACAAAGGCTATACAGAAAAAAAACATTTGGCCTCAGATGATGTGGCTGAATCAGCCTGAATGTGAATCCTGGGTCCCATGTGTCACAAACACAAGCAGGGGAACTTTTCTTTAGGCTGCCTAGCAGCATCTCATTGTTCATCCCTGCATTAAACAGGAATTCATTGGAATTTGTAACAAAGGCATTATGATAATTTTGGGAGACTTCAATCTTTGCATGATCTGGGACAGTCACCCTGGGAAGAGAGATATTATCCGAGCTCCTTTTTGAATGTTTTTGTCAGTGTTTATTTGAATAACACATTGTGCAAATGGCTCGGAATGTCACTATTTCAGATCAACCATTTGGTGATGAAGATGAGTGAAGGAGTGATGTCACACAGAGATCCTCCAGGAGATTGCAATATAGTGAAATTTAAAGAGATTATCAGGTTTTCAAGTAACCATAAAGCACACCCGCGCATCAGAAACAAAGCCAATTACATGAGTTTGAGAGGAGAACTGACCAAGGTAAACAGGAGAATGTAAATGAACAGTGGAAACAATGAGGGTCATAGAGTGATAGAGATGTACAGCAGAGAAACAGACCCCACGCCAACCAGGTATGATAACCATTCTAGTTCCATTTACCGGCACTTATCCCACTAAACCCTACCTATTCATATACCCATCCAGATGCCTTTTAAATGCTGTAATTTTACTAGCTGCCATCCACTTCCTCTGGCAGTTGATTCCGTACACACAGCACCCTCTGCGTGAAAAAGTTGCCCCTTAGGTCCCTTTCAAATCTTTCACCTCTCCGCCCTGAACTAATGCCCTCTAACTAACTGCAAAAAGAGCAAGAAGAACACCTATACAATGTATTCGCCAAAAACGGATACCCCCGCAATTTCATCAACAGATGCCTAAGGGAAAGACAACGGAACGAGGACATGCCGCAACCCAAAGGACTAGCCCCACTAACATACATCAAGAGCATTTCCGAACTGACAGCCGGACTACTGCCACCACTAGGACTCATAACAGCACACAAACCAACAGCCACGCTCAGACAACAACTCACCAGAATGAAGGACCCGATACCCAACATGAGCAAAACCAATGTAGTGTACAAAATCCCATGCAAGGACTGCACAAAACACTACATCGGACAAACAGGAAGACAGCTAACGATCCGTATACATGAACACCAACTAGCCACGAAATGACATGACCAGCTATCCTTAGTAGCCACACACCTAGATGACAAGCAGCATGAATTCGACTGGGACAACACTACTATTATAGGACAAGCCAAACAGCCAGGGAATTCCTCGAGGCATGACACTCATCCACAGATTCAATCAATAAGCACATCGACCTGGACCCAATATACCGGCCACTACAGCGGACAGCTGGAACTGACAACTGGAAGCGGCAGAGACAAACCACTATAAATGCCGGAGGAAAGATCACAGAAGCGCTTCACAGGAGGCTCCCAAGCACTGAGGATGTCACCTAGACAGGGGACAAAATGTTTGCAACACAAATTCCCAGCTCGGCGAACAGAACCACAACAATGCCCTCTAGTTCTGGACTCCCCCACCCCAGGGAAATGAGCTTGTCTGTTTATCTTATCCATGCCCCTCCTTTATAAATCTCTACAAGGTCACCCCTCAGCCTCTGACACTCCAGGGAAAACAGCCTCAGTCGATTCAGCCTCTCCTTATAGCTCAAATCCTCCAACCGGGCAACATCCTTGTAAATCTTTTCTGAACCCTTTGAAGTTTCACAACATTCTTCCGATAGGACGCAATATTCCAACAGTGGCCTACCAGTGTCCTGTACAGCTGCAAGATGACCTCCCAACTCTTATACTTGATACTCTAACCAATTAAGGAAAGCATACCAAACGCCTTCTTCACGATCCTATCTACCTGCGACTCCACTATCAAGGATCTATGAACCTGCACTCCAAGGTCTCTTTGTTCAGAAACACTCCCTAAGACCTTACCATTAAGTGTAAAAGTCCTGTGAGGATTTGCTTTTCCAAAATGAAGCACCTCACCTTTATCTAAATGGATCTCCACCTGCCATTCCTCACTCCATTGACTCATCTGATAAACCGGAGACAGTGAGGTCTGCAGATGCTGGAGATCAGAGTGGAGTGTGTGTTGCTGGAAAAGCACAGCAGGTCAGGCAGCATCTGAGGAGGAGGAAAGTCGTCATTTCAGGCTGGAGCCCTTCATCAGGAATGAGGCTGGGAGCCTCGGGTGGAGAGATAAATGGGAGGGGGTGGGGCTGAGGGAAAGGTAGCTCAGAGTGCAATAGATGATTGGAGATGGGGGTAAGAGTGTTAGGTCGGGCGGATTGGTGGGAAGGACGATTGACAGGTGGGACAGGTCATGAGGACCGTGCTGAGCTGGAAGGTTGGAACTGGGATAAGGCGGGGAAGGGAAAATGAGGAAACTTGTGAAGTCCACATTGATGCCCTGGGGTTGCAGGATACCATGTCAGAAGACAAGGTGTTCTTCCTCCAGGCGTCGGGTGGTGAGGGAGTGGCAGTGGAGGAGTCCCTGGAACTGTATGCTCTCAGCAGAGTGGGAGGGGGAGTTGAAATGTTTGGCAACAGGTCGGTGGGTTGATTTTCAGGTGTACTGGAGATGTTCTATAAAGCGCCCTGTGAGAAGGCACCCAGTTTCCTCATCGCCTCTACATGGCGACACTGGACACCTTCTCGCAAAGCACTTTAGAGAACATCTCCGGACACCTGCACCAATCAACCCCACCGCCCTGTTGGCCAGGATTTGAACCTGTGTGGGCAAGCCCCAATGGATTTCTAACCCATCGCCTCAACCACTCAACTAAAACGACATGTTTACAGAGGTTAGAAGAGCTAAGGAGGATTGTTGGGACTGGAAGAGGTTTCACAGTTTGAGAGTGTAGTGGGGACTGGAGGAAAATACCAAAATAGTGAGGGTTTAAGATTGAAGGATTCTGCAGAAAAACTTTACAGGGTTAAGGGCAGGATTCTTGACAGTGTGGAGTAACAGAAAAATCCTGGGTTCAACGTCTATCGATCCTTCAAAGTTGCCACCCAAGTGTTAGGGTTGTTAAGAAAGCCAATGACTTTCATTTGCAGGGGGATTGAGTTTAAGAGTGGTGAAGTTATACTGCAGCTCGATACAGCCTGTGATTAGACCATAACTGGAATAGTGTGTTCAGTTCTGGTTTCCTCATTACAGGAAATATGTGGAAGCTTTGGAAAGGGTGCAGAGGAGATTTGTCAGGAAGCTGTCTGGACTGGAGGGGAGGTCTAATGAAAGAAGGTTGGGGGATCCAGAGCTTTTCTCTTTGGAGTGAAAAAGGAGGAGAAGTGACTTGATAGAGGTGTACGAGATGATGAGAGGCAGACATAGAGTGGGTGGTCCAATATTTTCCCCATTGCGAAAACAGCTATAAATAGGAGGCAAAATTGTAAGGTAATTGGAAGAAGGTTGAGGGGAAATGTCAGAGGTAGCTTCTTTACACAGAGTGTGGTAGGTGAGTGGAATGTACTGCCAGTGTTGGTGGTAGAGCCAGACACATTAGGGACATTTAAGTAACTTTTCGATGGGCACATGAATGATAGCAAAATGAATTTCGCAAAATGGAGACCTGTGACCAGTGGTGTTCCACAGGGATCCGTGCTGGGACCACTGTTGCTTGTGATACCTATCAATGATTTGGAGGAAGGTATCGGTGCCTTGTTAAGCAGGTTTGCAGATGACACTAAAATTGGTTGAGTAGCATACAGTGAAGGGGACTGTCAGACAGTACAGCAGAATATAGATAGATTGGAGAGGCGGGCACAGAAATGGCAGATGGAGTTCAATCCGGGTAAATGCGAGGTGATGCATTTTGGAAGATCCAATTCAAAAGTGAACTAAACAGTAAATGGAAAAGTCCAGGGGAAAATTGATATACAGAGAGATCTGGATATTCAGGTCCATTGTTCCTTGAAGGTGATAACACAGGTCAGTAAAGTGGTCAAGGCAGCATACGGCATTGGATGGGGTATTGAGTACAAGAGTTGGCAGGTCATGTTACAGTCACATAGGACTTTGATTTAGAATATTACATACAGTTCTGGTCTCCACATTACCAAAAGGATGTGCATGCTTTGGAGAGGGTGCAGAGGATGTTCACCAGGATGTTGCCTGGTATAGAGGGCGTGAGCAATGAGGAGAGATTGAATAGATTTGGATTATTTTCATTAGAAAGATGAAGGCTGACGGGGGACCTGATTGAGGTCTGCAAAATCATGGGATGTACAGAGGGTGTGGATAGTAAGATGCTTTTTCCCACAGAGTGTGGAATTCAATTACTAGGGGTCACAAGCTCAAAGTGAGAGGAAAGCTTTAGGGCAGATATATGGGGAAGGGTCTTTACACAGAGGGTGGTGGGGACCTGGAACACGTTGCCAGTGGAGGAGGTACAAGCGGGAACGATAGTGTCAGTTAAGATGTATCCAGGCAGGTGTATGAATGGGTAGGGAGCAAAGGGATACAGATCCTCAGAAAATAGGCGATGGGTTTAGACAGAAGGTTTGGATCAGAGCAGGCTTAGAGGGCTGGAGAGCCAGTTCCTATGCTGTGATTTTCTTTATTCTATGACTGGTCTGCAGGTTAGATTGATCTTAGAGTTGGGTAAGCGATTGGCACAACATTGAGGACTGAAGTGCCTGTACTGTTCTGTGTTCTAAATAGAGAGAGCTACAATGGCAGGAAGAGGTTTGGGGAGGCTGGAGAGGATGGGGTCTGAATGAATACATACATTAGGAAGGTTTGCTCGGATTGTCAGAGGTAACAGAAACACCAATGGCCTGATCTGAAGCAGACCACCCAGACTGGGAGTGTCGAGGGGACTGCAGGTGGTTTCACAGGGAGGGAGGACAATAAAGCCACAGGAGGTTACAGAAATGTGGAGAGCTGTAGGGCCTACACGTGTTCTTGGAGATGGGGAGGTTGGGAGTGATGGAGCAGTTTACCGGGGAAAGGGTGTTAATAGGATGGAGCGGTTTACACGGACAGGGAGGATTTTTGGTGAATGGAGCAGATTAGAGAGATAAAGTGGGTTGTATAGACTGGAGGAACAAACAGAGATATGGAGGGTAGTCATGACTGAAGATGTTTATAGATATAGGAAGGTTTACTTCTGCAGATTATTTAGGTATGGAGGTTTGAGTCTGACAGATTTTCCAGAGGGGCAATAATTTTGGTTGGACAGTTTCACAGCTAAGGGAGCATTAGTAACCTCCTCCAGTTTGGTTAAAGTGAGAAGGGTTGTAGGGGAGGGTGACGTTTACACAGATAGGGGTGTAAGAGCTGGAGAAGATTAAGGAGATGAGTAAATGGATGGAGATACAGGAGGAGCTTACATTGATAGGGTGGGTGTTAGCGACGGGAGGATCTCACATAGATAGTGAGCCTTGTTGGAACTGGACTGGGAGAGTCACAGGCTTTCAGTGGGTTCTACAGATCGGGACCTGAGGGGATTGTCGAGTCTCCACCAAGTGATCGTGTCTTTAGGAATGGAAGAGGTTACGGAGATATGGAAACATTGAAGACAATATCTTTTTCTTGAACAGACCCTCGATATCCCTCATCAGCCAGAGATCCCTAAACCTGCCAGCTTTTCCCTTCACTCGAACAGGGACATATTGGATTCTTGAGATCACACTTTTAACAGCCTCCCATTTGCCAGTCATTCCTTTTCCTTCAAACAGACTCACCCAGTTGATGGGAGCATGATGTGGAGGAGCCAGCGTTGGACTGAGATGGGCAAAGTTAAAAATCACAGGCTAGCTTACAGTCCAATGGGTTTATTTGGAGGCACTAGGTTTCAGAGCGCTGCTTCATCAGGTGATTGTGGAGCACAGTCATAAGACACAGAATGTATATCAACAGGTTAGCAGTGTCATGGAATGTAATACCAAACAAATTTAGTTGAAGTTTTCATCTTTTAGGATGATCACCTGCACTTTGAAATCTGGTGCTGTGAGATAAACCTGTTGGACTATAACCTGGTGTTGTGGGATTTTTAATTCACCCAAACGACCTCTGCTCCGTCCTGCCTAATGACCCCAAACATGGCCCTACTCCAGTTTAAGACCTTAAGCTGTGGACCTGGCTGATCTTTTTTCAATAACAATGTTAAAACTAAGACATTTGTGGTCACTGGACACAAAGTGCTTTCCAACTACCACTTCAGTCACTTAGAGTCATAGAGATGTAAAGCAAGGAAACAGACCCTTCGGTCCAACCTGTCCATGCCAACCAGATATCCCAAGCCAATCTAGTCCCACCTGCCAGAATCCGGCACACATCCCTCCAAACCCTTCCTATTCATATACCCATCCAAATGCCGCTTAAATGTTGCAATTGTGGGTGGCACGGTGGCATAGTGGTTAGCACTGCTGTCTCACAGCGCCTGAGACCCGGGTTCAATTCCCGTCTCAGGCGACTGACTGTGTGGAGTTTGCACGTTCTCCCCCGTGTCTGCGTGGGTTTCCTCCGGGTGCTCCAGTTTCCTCCCACAGTCCAAAGATGTGCAGGTCAGGTGAATTGGCCATGCTAAATTGCCCGTAGTGTTAGGTAAGGGGTAGATGTAGATGTAGGGGTAGGGGTATGGGTGTGTTACGCTTCGGCGGGGCGGTGTGGACTTGTTGGGCCGAAGGGCCTGTTTCCACACTGTAAGTAATCTAATCTAATCTAATCTAATTGTACCAGCCTCCACCACATCCTCTGGCAACTCATTCCATACACGTACCACCCTCTGCATGAAAACATTGCCCCTTAGGTCTCTTTTATATCTTCTCCCCTCTCATCCTAAACTTATGCCCTCTAGTTCTGGACTCCCCGACTATAGGGAAAAGACTTTGCTTGTTTACCCTATCCATGCCCCTCATAATTTTGGAAACCTCTGTAAGGTCACCTCTCAGCCTCCGACGCTCCAGGGAAAACAGCCCCAGCCTGTTCAGCCTCTCCCTAGAGCTCAAATCCTCCAACCCTGGCAACATCCTTGTAAATCTTTTCTGAACCCTTTCAAGTTTCACAACATATTTCCGATAGGAAGGAGACCAGAATTGCACGCAAAATTCCACAGTGGCCTAACCAATGTCCTGTATAGCACCAACAGGACCTCCCAACTCCTGTACTCAATACTCTGACCAATAAAGGAAAGGATACCAAACCCCTTCTTCACTATTCTATCTACCTGTGACTCCACTTTCAAAGAGCTATGAACTTGGACTCCAAGTCTCTTTGTTCAGCAACACACCCTAAGACATGACCATTAAATGTATAAGTCCTGTCAAGATTTGCTTTCCAAAAATGAAGCACCTCGCATTTTTCTGAATTAAACTCCACCTGCCACTTCTCAGCCCATTGGCCCATCTGGTCCAGATCCTGTTGTAATCTGAGGTCTTTACTGTCCACTACACCTGCAATTTTGGTGTCATCTGCAAACTTACTAACTGTACCTCTTATGCTCGCATCCAAATGTAAATGAGAAAAAGTAGAGGGCCCAGCACCGATCCTTGTGGCACTCCACTGGTCACTGGCCTCCAGTCGGAAAAACAACCCTCCACCACCACCTTCTGTCTTCTACCTTTGAGCCAGTTCTGTATCCAAATGGCTAGTTCTCCCTGTATTCCATGAGATCTGAGCTTGCTCATCAGTCTCCCATGGGGAATCTTGGCGAACGCCTCACTTGCCTGATCTCATTTTCTGAGGGGAGGTCCAATGTTGCACCCAGCTCAGTAGTGTGGGGCCCTCTATATATTGATCTAGGAAATTTTCTTGGACACATTTGACAAATTCCACCTTTTACATTCTGGGTGGTCCAGTCCGTACAGGGAAAGTTAAAATCTCCAAACAATACTATTCTACGATATCTATAGGTACCTGCAATCTATAGGACCCTTTGGCCATATTGTCATGTCAACCTTTTATCTGACTGTAAATCAAACTAACCTACATACCCTTCATTTTACTGCCATCCATGTGTCAATCCAAGAGTGTATTAAATGTCCCTAATGTATCTGACTCTCCTACCACCACTGGCAGTGCATTCCATCCCACCCCAACACTTTGTGTAAAGAACGTATCTCTGAAATCTCTCCTTAACCATCTACCAATCACCTTAAAATTACACCCCCTTGTAATAGCCATTTTTGCCATGGTGTAAAGAAGTCTCTCACTATTCACTCTCTCTCTGCCTCACATCATCTTGTTCACCTCTATCAAGTTGCCCCACCCCCTTCTTCACTCCAATGAGATAAGCCTTAGCTCCCTCAACCTGTCGTCATAAGACAAGTCCTCCATTCCAGGCTGCATCTTGGTAAACCTCCTCTTTACTCTCCCTAAGCTTCCACATCTACCCTGTAACGAGGGGACCAGAACTGAACACAATATTCCAAGTGATGTTTAACCAGGGCTCTATAGAGTTGCAGCATATCCTCGCGGCTTTAAAACTCAATTTCCCAGCAATTAAAAGCCAACACAATATATTCCTTCTTAACAATCCTGTCAGCTTGGGTGGCAAATTTGAGGGATCAATGGACGTGGAACCCAAGACCCCTCTATTCCACAATACTACCAAGAATCCTGCCTTTAACCCTGTATTCTGCACCAAGTTCGACCTTCCAAAATGAATCATTTCACATTTCCCCAGATTGAACTCCATCTGCTACTTCTCAGCCCAACTCCGCATCCTGTGAATATCCTACTGCAACCTACAACAGCCCTCCACATTATCCAACACTCTACCAACCTCCATGTCATCGACAAAATTACTAACCCGTTCTTCCACACCCACATCCAAGTTGTGTATAAAAAAATCACAAAGAGCAGAGGACCTGCAACCGATCCCTGCAGAACACCACTGTTCACCGAGCTCCAGGCTGAATACTTCCCATCCATCATCACCTTCTATGACCCAGGAATTCTGTATCCAGACAGAGAGGTTTCCTGTATCCCATGCCTCTGTACTTTCTGAATAAGCCATAAATGTGTTTTATCACATTCCCAAAGGATTCAATCAGATTTGTGAGGCACGACCTGCCTCTAAGAAAGCCATGCTGACTATCTCTAATCAAACTATCGCTTTCCAAGGAATCATAAATCCTGTCTCTCAGAGTCCTCTCCAATAATCTGCACATCACAGACATAAGAATCTGAGGTCTGTAATTCCCAGGATTAACCCTATTCCCTTTCTTGTACAGGGAATAACATTTGCCACCCTCCAATCAGCTGGTGTGACCCCAGTAGACAGTGAGGATGCAAAGGTCATCGCCAAAGGTGCAGCAATCCCTTCCCTCGCTTCATGTAGTAACTTTGGGCACATCCTGTCTGTTTCAACAGACTTATCTATCCTTATGTTTTAGAAAATACTCAGCACTTCCTCCTTCTTAACATCAATCTGTTCACATAGATCAGCCTGTCCTAACAAATGACAACGTCCCTCTCAGTAGTGAATACTGAAGCACAGTATGCATTAAGGACTTCCCCTACCTTCTGTGACTCCAGGCACAAGTTCCCTCCACTATCCCTGACCGGCCCTACCCTCACTCTGGCCATTCTTACAGTTTTCCTTAATCCTTCCCAACACAGATTTTCCATGCCCCCTTCTAGCTGTCCTAAGTCCATTCTTCAGTTCCTTCTTGGTTACCTTCAAAGAGTCGCCAGAGTGTGGAAACAGGCCATTTGGCCCAACAACTCCATACCGACCTTCTGAAGAGCATCTCACCCAGAACCATTCCCCCACCTTATTACTCTCCATTTACCCTAACTAATGTGTCAATCCGACACATCCCTGAACACTATGGGTAATTTAGCATGGCTGAGTCATCTTATCTACACATCTTTGGACAGTGGGGGGAAACTGGAGCACCTGGAGGAACCTCACGCAGACATGGGGAGAATGTGCAAACTCCACCCAGACGGACGCCCGGGACTGGAATCGAAATCGGGTCTCTGGTGCTATAAGGCAGCCGTGCTAACTACTGAGCCGGCGTGCTGCCCCCATATAACCCTATAGAGGTCTAATGATCCTTGCGTTCTCAACCTTATGTAAGCGTCCTTCTTCCTCTTGACTAGATGTTCTACATCCCTTGGAACCTTGCCAAGTGCTTTGCTGAACTCCATGTGGACAACACTGACTGCTCTGCCTTCATCTATCTCTTGGTCACTTCCTCAAAGGATCAATCCAGTTTGTGAAACACGGTTTTCCACTCACAAAGTCATGCTGACCATCTCTAAGCAGCACATGCCTTTCCAAATATACATAGCTCCTTTCTCTCAGAATCTCCTACAATAACTTACCCATCACTGGTCTCACTGGACTGCAATTTCCTGGCTTTTCCCTGCAGCCCTTAAGTGATGGAACAGCATTAGCCGCCCTCCAGTCTTCCGACACCTCACTGTGTCTGTGGATAAAGTAAATATCTCTGTTCGGGACACTGCGATCTGTTCCCTAGCTTCCCAGAATATTCTAGGATCGACCTAATGAGCTACTGAGGATTGGACTAACTTTTTTTGTTTTAAGATTCCAGCGCTTTCTCTTCTCTGTTGAGGATTCTTTCCAAGAGCTTCCATGTCTTTCTCCACAGTAAATTCTGACAAGGTTTTGTTTTGTTTAAGATCTCACCCATCTCCTCTGGTTCCACACATAGAATAGATCAATAAAGTCGCCTATGTCAAGTTATTCTTTAGCCCTTATTGAAACTTGCATAAAGACATCTGAAAATTCAAATAAACCATACTGACCATACCACTACCACCACCACCCCCACA
This sequence comes from Chiloscyllium punctatum, assembly GCF_047496795.1. Classification (NCBI taxonomy): domain Eukaryota; kingdom Metazoa; phylum Chordata; class Chondrichthyes; order Orectolobiformes; family Hemiscylliidae; genus Chiloscyllium; species Chiloscyllium punctatum. The sequence continues at coordinate 40,539,200 of NC_092757.1, read as the reverse complement.
CACCCTTGTCTGTTCCACCATTTATATTCACACCGACAAATAAAATCCAACAGGTTCAAAAACACATTCTCCTTTATAAAACATGTTTCTAAGGGACAAGTTATTTTTTACTGATATGTCCTTTCTCACTCATTTCAGTATGCACCTGACTTACTGTCAAGTTAATAGTATTTGTCTTTGGACTGGAAGCAGAAAGGGTTGTGGGAGTTCTTATTCATCAATCTGAAAGATTTGCTTGCAGGGTCAGCAGGTAATAGAAAAGGCAAATCAAATGCTGGCATTTATTACAAAGGGAATGGAGTCTAAAAATAGGAAGGTCTTGCTAAAACTATACAGGATACGAGTCAGACCACACCCAGAATACTATGAACAGTGTGACTGCCCGAAGGAAAGATATTCGTCTATTGGAGGTAGGTCAGAGAAGGGTCACTCGGCTGATACTGGAAATGGATGAATTTCCCAATAAGAGGTGGAGTAGATTGAGGTTGAACGCATCGAGGTTTTGATAAGTGAGAGAGAAATCGAATGTAACATCCAAGATTCTGAAGGGCTTTGATCGAGTAGATGCTGGGAAATTAGAAATTAGAACACTACAGCAGGGCAAGAGGCCCTTCGGCCCACCATGGCTGTGCCAAACACGATGCTATACTCAACACATCCCATGTCTGTACGTGGTCCATATCCCTCTATTCTCTGCCTGTTCATGTTTCTGTCTAAATGCCACTTCAAAACTTTACACACATATTTATGTTTCTATGACATCCCCCAGTAACATCCATTTTCTATGTAAAAAAAATCTTGCCTCACACATCTCGTTTAAATTTTCTCTTTCTCACCTTAAACCTATGCGGTCTCGTATTTGAAACTTACACACTGGAAAAGAGATTCTGTCCCTCTCCGAATATTATATTCCTGTACCTGGTCGCATGTCAGCCTCTGATACTCTCACAAAATAACCCAACTTTGGTTAATTTCCTCTTACACCTAACACACCCTTAAAACCCTAACATAGACAATGTGCTGACAAACCCCTTTTGCACCCTCTCCAAAGCCTTAACATCCTTCCTATTGTATGGAGATGAGAACTGCACACAGTACTCCAAATGTGGCCAAACAAACATTTTATACAATTACAACATCAGATGTAACCCACTTTACCCAACGTTGTGACCGATGAAGGCCAATGTTCCATTTGCTTTCTTTTCCATCTGAAACACTTCTGTTGCCATTTTCAGGGAGTTACTGACTTGCACCAAAATCCTTCTGTATATCAATGTCCCTCGGTATCTTAACTTTCTTCTTGAACTTGACATGACCTCACACTTGTCCAGATTAAACTCAATTTGCCATTTCTCTGCACATCTTTCCTATTGATCTGTAACCTCCTGCAACCTTGGATTTCCTTGCTCATTAACCCCAACTCCACCAATTTTCATGTCATCTGCAATAATTATCTTTGCCATTTCCTTTCGTTTCAGTTGTGTGAGAATCTGTAACCAGAGGGCAGAAAATCCCAGCAAGGGCTCACCCATTTAAGATGGAGATGAGGAGGAATGTCTTCCCTCAGAGGGTAGTGACTCAGGGAATTCCTGACTGCGGGGGGCTGTCGAGGCTGGGTCATTAAGAATATTTACAGCAGAGATGATCAGATTTTAATTAAACAGGGAAACAAGGGTTTTGTGAAAAAAGCAGGAAAGTAGAGTTGAAGAGTATCAGATCAGTAATGATCTAATTGAAGGGAAGAGCATCCTCAATGGGCCAAATGGCCCAACTCCGCTCCTACATCTCACAGTCTTAACTCAAACTCAGTATCTACGTTATATCATTATGGGTCTCTGCTCACAAAACTCCTTTATAATGGGATTATTAGATATTTATCATTACATAGCATTTGATCTACAATAAACAATCTTGTTGATGGCTCCTTGATATGATGTTATAGAAAACCATCTCATATACAATCCAGGATTCCATCCATTACAGCCTCGATAGTCATTAGTTATCCAGTCGGGATGGAGACCACTGTCAAGCACAGCTACTGTACTGCCCTTGCAACAAGTACATTCAGTGTCCTGACTGTAACCACATTTGCATTCCCATCACGGGTTGGTTCCTATAAATGATTTCTGGCCAATGATTGCTTATTCCCAGCTCCATCCAAATAGCCTCCAAAGTTTGATCTTCAGTTCCACGTGGTTATTAATACATTAACCTCATCCTTTCTTCACAACTTGTTGCCTTTTTGCCTAACCTGCCTAGATCCCAACAACCCTTCAATATTCCCTTCCCTGTGATGGTCATTCTGCAGCTACATCTCCGGAATGACGGTTCCATCATATCTGTTCACTGTCATTCCATCTGCCTTATGGCGAATACAGGGAGTCATTTCTCAGTATTGGGAGGTTGACCGGATGGGTAGAGGTTACAGAGATAGGGAGGCTTACAGAGGCTCGAGGATGTTAGAGTTAAATAGAGTTACATCTGGTCAAGAATGTCAGTGGGACAAACGGGTTTGGGGATTGGAGGAATTCACAGAGATAGAGGGAGCTGGATTAGATTCTGGAGATAGGGATAGGGATAGGGATAGGGATGGATGTAGGGAGAGGCACAGACGGGGGCATTTCAGGGAGAAGTGTATTGTATATACTAACAGAGATATGGAACGTTGTAGTGACAGAAGACAATTACAGTTATATGAAGGCTTCCAGGTACTGAAGGCTGCATAGCTAGGAAGGCAATGGAGAATGCCAGGTTACTGGGCTGGAGAGAGTTACACAAATGGGGAGGATTGCACAAACTGAAAGAGGTTCCTATGGTCTTGGGAGGGGGGTGGGGAAGGGGGAGGGTGAGGTTTAAATAGATTAAGATCGAAGAATTGGAGAAGGATAAGGAGGTTACAGATGGATGCAGGGATTGGATGAGCTGACTTTGAAAGTGAGTCTTACGGGAATTGGAAAGTCAAAGATTGGGATTGGTGCTAAGATTGGGAAATTGGCAGGGACTCCAAGGGATTACCCAACAAGCGAAGATTAAAGGAGCTGCATAGATTGGGGTGTTGTCAAGACTGGAAGAGGTTACACAGAAAGGGAGGGCTTTAAGGGCTGTAGATGTTTATGGAGATAGTGGTGGGGCTGAAGCAGTTAGCAGAGACATGAAAACTTTTAGGACAGTACTAAGATACACAGGCTTTAGTTAGTGCAAGAATGGGAAGATTAATAGGACTGGAGGAGCGAAGAAAGTTACAGACAGCAGTGGTGGCTGCAGATGGTAACAGATTATAGAGAGACATGCAGATTAGAGAGAGTGTGGGCTTCAGATTCTGACAGCCATTGTACGAAGTGGAGAAGCCTTAGAAAATGGCGAGTTTGCAGTTATAGAAGATGCTGAAGGGACTGGAAGTGGGAAAAGATGTCGGGAGGGTTTTGGAAGCAGTTGGTGGTTAGAGATAGGGAGCACTGCAGAGACTGCAGGGGATCATACAGACAGGGGGATTTTTAAGAGCAGGGGAAAGTAACAGAAATAGTAAAAGTGCAGTGCCTGAGGAGGGTTCAGCAATCAGGAGGTTTCAAGGTGCAGGACAAAAGTTACAAAGACTGGGACAGTTCTAGGGAGTGGAGGAGCATACAAAGATAGGGAGGGCTTTCAACACTGGAGGATAGTATTTTACAGAGATGGGGAGAGTTTCACAACTAAAGGGAATTAGAAAGATCAGGAGGATTTGAGGTTATTGGAGCAGCTTTAACTGTATAGTTTCTCCAGAGATAGAGAGTGTTGTGGAGACTGGAACAGGTTACATAGAGAAGGAGGGTTTTAAGAATAAGGAGGACTTTTCAGAGAAATGGAAGGATGTAGGGATGGATCGTGGTGAGAGTCACAATGAGAATTACGGCAGCTCATGAAGGTCATAGAAATAACTAGCGGAGTGATAAGGGGAGCACATTAAAAAAAGGATTTGTAGTGACTAAAGGAGATTACATGCACAGCGAGTGGAGTAGGGACTACTAGAGTTTACAGAATTTGAGTCTGGTTGAGAGAGAGGAAGAGTTTATTGGCATCATTCAGATGGTGAGACTAAATTCCATGATAGGGACGGTAGAACTGGATGGTATCCACAGCCATGAAGAATGTTAACAGGTGGAGGAGGTTCCTAAGGTCAGGATTCCTTGGCAGATTTCACAGATAGTGAGATTCTCAGGTAGGAGCCAGACATGGTTACAAAGACAGGGAGGTATTTCAGGTCTGGAAGGGATTACATAGATCTGGACAGCTCAATGGAGTGAATGATTTTTCACAGATAAGGAAGGGTTGGAGGAGCTGGAGAAGTTTACCCAGATAGGTACGGATGGAGAGGTTAAAGGCAAATACATTGACATGGAGGGTGGTATTGGTAGGAGGAGCTTACAGAGATAGACAGGACTGTTGGGGCTTACAGGGATGAAGGAATTTAGTATTCACTGGAGAAATTTAGGGATTAGGGTGTTAGGGGTTAGAGAACCTGACAGAGACAGAGAGCGTTGTGTGGATTATAGAGGAGATTCCAAACAGAGGAAGGATTACCGGGACTGGAGGATATTACAGAGATCACTAATACAGCATGGGCCAGGATTGATGCCTGGGACCTCCTGTGCTGTCTCAGTGAGGACCAGTACAGCAGAGGGGAAAGCAGGACCCTCACAAGATGGTGGGATTGAAGCCTTGAATGTAGCTGTTCCTTGCCCAGCATTTAACTATGTCCTATATCTGTTTTGGTTATGGCTGGAATATCCCAGTCCCTAGAGCCAATCCATGCTCTGAGCTCATCTGCCTTACCAGTTAGGCCTCGTGCATTGCCAGTCAGCCAACCTTCCCCCGCCCCGCCCCCCCTCCCAACCCCCCAACCAAGGGATACTGATGTCCCTCTGGTTCAAGTCCAACCCCCGCCTTTGACAGGTCACCTCTATCCCAGAAGAGTTCCCAATGATCCAAGAACTGAAAACTCTGCCCCCAACTCCTGCTCCTCAGCCACAAATCCACCCGGCCTATCTTTCTATTTCTATTCTCACTGGCACGTGGCACTGGGAGTAATCTGGAGATCACTATTCTGGAGGTCATCCTTTTTAATTTCTTACCTAACGCCTGAAACGCATTTCACAGGACCCCATCCCTTTATGTACCTCTGCCATGCGGACTGATATGCACAATGACCTCTGGCTGTTCACCCTCCCCTTCAGAATGTTCAGTAACCACTCAGAGACATCCTTGACCCTGGTACCTGGGAGGCAGCACACCATCCTGGGGTGTCTTCTGCAGCCACACAGTCTCCTGTCTGTCCCCCTCACGACTGAGTCTCCTATAATTAGACAGGATGTGGCAAAGAGAGACTGGCTTGAACGACCTGAAGTCAGGGCTATATTTGGAAAGTGGTGCATTTTAAAGTGATACAGTGAGGATCCATAGCCAGTGTGTTAATAAAGTGGGAATGACAAATGCAGCAAGTCCAGTGAATACTGATGAAGTGATATCATGAGCTTGATAAAGAAAATACAGTGCAATAAAATCAGGTGAAGCCATTCACAAGTATAGAGAAGGCAAGGGGTCCTTAAAAATGAGGGGCAAGTAATGGCCATGAAATATCCTTGGCAGACACTATTAAGGAAAAGCTACAAGATATTTTATGACTACAATCAGAGTCAGAGGATTCCCAGTTAAAGAGTGCAAGCTGTTGGAAACCAAAGGGATAATCTGTGCATGGAGCCAGAGGAAGTAGGTGAGACCTTCAATTAATACTTCCCATCGGTATTCACACAGGAGAAAGACATTGTAGCTGTGGATTTCCGATGAGATGGTGAGGTTCGGGAATATGTTAAGATCAATAAGGAGGAGATATTAAATGTTTTCACAGGCATAAAGGGGGAGAAATCCCCACAGCCCAATGAAATGTATCCCAGGCAGCTATGGGAGGTAAAAAAGGAGATTGCTGGGGCCCTGGTGGATATATTTAATAGTTTGCTAGCCACAGGGGAAGTGTCGAATGACTGGAGGATTGCCAATGTGGTTCCTTTGTTCAAGAAGGGCAGCAGGGATAGGCCAGGTAATTACAGAGCAGATAGTCTGACAGCAGGGGGAGGGAAATGATTGGAAACAATTCTGAGGGATAGAATGAATCAATAATTGGAAAGGCAGGAAACAATTAGGGATAGTCAGCACGGATTTGGTACAGGAAGATCCTGTCTGATGAATTCAGCTGAGTTTTCTTTGAAATCACGCATAAAAATATTGATGAGGGCAGTGCAGATGATATGGGTTCCTTGGAGTTCACTATGGCCTTTGACAAGGTCCCACATGGAAGGCTGGTCCAACACACCAATGGGATCCAAAGTAAGTTGGCAAATTGGATCCACAATTGGTGGAGGGTTGGATTTGAGTTTGAAATTCTTTCACCAGTGGGTGTACCACAGGGATCTGTGCAGGAACCACTGCTGTTTGTATGTATATGAATACCATGGATGTGAAAGCAGAAGGTATCATTAGCAGGTTTGCAGATGACATGAAAGGTGAGGGTGTTGTCCACAGTGAGGGGGATGGTCTCAGGCTGCAGTCTGGAGGTTGAGGCTGGGACAGAATTTCAAGAGAGTCATTTAAATAGACAAGGCAGGCAAGAGCACAGCAGGGAAAACGCATCAATTAAACTACTTTACTTCAACATAACAGGCCCAACAGGGAAGGCAGTTGAACTTGGACATGGATGGGAACATGAGACTGAGACACCAGAGATATTACAGAAACACAGCTGAGGGAGGGACAGGACTGACAGGTCAATTTCCCAAGGTACAGATTCTACAGGATGGAGAGAACAGGAAGTGAGAGAGGAGGGGGAGTGGAGTTTTTGATCAGTGAAACATCACTGCAGCATTTAGAGAGGATATTCCTGGGGAATCACCCAGTGAAGCTGTAATGGTGGAAATGAGAAACTAGAATTGGTCATCACTTTGATATGACTGCAGTACAGGCCCTCAAAAGTCAGTGGGAAATTGAGCAGCAAATATGTCGGGAGATCTCAGATATCTGTAAGAATGATAGGGTTGTTATGGTCGGGAATTTTAACTTTTCAAACTTAGACTGGGCCTGCCACAGTATTCAGAGCTTGGATGGGAGGGATTTGTTAGGCATGTTCTAGAAAACTGTCCCAGTCAAAATGCAAATGATCGGACTACAGGAAGGGGTATAACTTGACCTTCGCTTGGGAAGCAAGGTAGGGAAAGGGACTGAGGTGTTCGTGGGGTAACACTTTGGCAAAGTCACCACAATCGTATTAGTTTGAAAATAGCGATGGAAATGAACATGGCTGATCCACAAGTTAATGATCAAAACTGGCCTTCCCTGAATCCAGAAGCTATGAGTGAAGAGTTTTAACAATTGATTGTGGAGGCTATTTGCAAGTAAAGGGTCATCAGGCAGATGGGAAGCTTTCAAAAGGGAGATAAAATGAGATTTCAGAGCCAGCATATTCCTGTTAGTGTGAAGGACAATGCTGACACAAGTAAGAAACACTGGATGACTGGGGGCATTGAGGCACTGGTCAACAAAAAGGGGACACATGTCACATATACCAGCTGGATTAAGGGAATCCATTGAAGAACATTGTGGGTGGAGTAATTCACTTCAGAGGGAAATCAGGAGGACCCAAAGGGGACCACAAAAAGTGTTAGCAGATCAGGCTGAGGAAAATCCAAAAGGGACAGCATGGTGGCACAGTGGTTAGCACTGCTGCCTCACAGCGCCAGAGACCTGGGTTCAATTCCTGCCTCAGGCGACTGACTGTGTAGACTTTGCACATTCTCCCCGTGTCTGCGTGGGTTTCCTCCGGGTGCTCCGGTTTCCTCCCACAGTCCAAAGATGTGCAGGTGAGGTGAATTGGCCATGCTAAATTGCCTGTAGTGTTAGGTAAGGGGTAGATATAGGGGTATGGGTGGGTTGCGCTTCGGCGGGGCGGTGTGGACTTGTTGGGCCGAAGGGCCTGTTTCCACACTGTAGGTAATCTAGTCTAATCTAATCTAAGTATATTAACATCAGAAGATTAACTGGGGCAGAATATGGCTCCATGAAGATGAATGAGTGGAACCAGAGGTGATGGGTGACTTCCTAACAAACATTTCACGTTTGAACTTACTGGGGAGGTCAGGAAAAAAAACAGTGATGTCTTCAAAAAACTCCACAAAACAGAACTGGAGGTACTGAAGGTTCTAAAATGCAGAGAAGATGGACAAATCCTTGGGAACTAATCAAGTATATCCCAGGATATTGTGGAAAGCTCAAGAAGTAGTTCTGGGGTCCCTTAAAGAGATTTTTTTATCACTGACAGCCATGGGTGGTGAGCTGGAAGCCTGGAGGGTGGCTAATGTTATGCCAGTATTTAGGAAAGGCTGTGAGGGAAAGCCAGGGACATCAACACCAATTAGTTTGATGTCAGTGGTGTGTACATTGTTGGAAGCGATTCTGTGGGACAGGAATTACATTTGCAACGGCAAGGATTGATTAGGGATAGTCAGCACAGCTTTGGAACGCTGTGTAGATTTCTGATCATCCTGAAGTATTTCCTGAAACTGTAAATGGAGCAAAAATTGACAAAGCTGTTACTGATACTGGAGGGTTTTACAGAATCGGAGTGGCTGGATAAGCTGGAATGCAACATAGGGGGGATGAGATAGTTTTGGCAGATTAGATTAAGGAGAATGCAAATAATTGTCTACAGCACACAAGTACAAAAAAGCAACTGGAGAGACTCTAGGGCTCCTTAAAGATCAGTGAGGCCATCCAAGTGTAGAACCACAGGAGATGGGCGAGGCCCTAAATGAACATTTCATGTCAGAATGCACTGTGGACAAAGACTAGGAATCAAAGGGAAAGAAACAGTGATGGTTTGTAACGAGTCCCCATTGCAGAAGAGGAGGTGCTGGAGGTCTTAGAACACAAATGTTGAGAAAGCCCTAGATCCTGAACAAGTGTATCCCAGAACATTGTGACAAAGTTTGGCGGGGACCCGAACAGGGATATTTGTGTCATTGTCTTTCACATTTCCATTGGGTGTAGGTGGCTGAGGGGTGACCTTATAAAGGTTTGGAAAACCATGAGGGGTACAGGTAAGTTGATTAACCAACGTCTTTACCCCAGGGTAGTGGAGTTCATAACTAGATGGGATTGAACTGCAGAAGGAAAAGGTGCTAGCAATTCTGGAAAGTGCGAAAATAAATAAGTCCCCTGTCCATAGGCAAGTGTCTTGTCCATTCCGTGATTCACATTAAAGCTTTATAATTATTTAAATGTCACTTTATCCCAATTTCCCGGAGGATCTCAGTGTGACACTACTCATTCACTCAACTTCATCAGACAACGGTCGCTCTGGGATAGTTACGTCCCTCGCCAGTTGCACAATGTGTTATTCAAAAAAAACTGAGGAAAAAAAAAGTTCTTCGAACTCCTCTTCTCTTGTCAGTGTGATTGTCGAATATTGAAGTTTCCCAAAATTATCACAATGCCTTTGTTAAAAATTCCAATGAGTTCCTGTTTAATGCAGCGATGAGCAATGAAATGTTGTTCGGTGGCTAAAACTGTTCTGCTGTTTATGTCCTTGGCAAGTAGTAGCCAGAATTTACATTCAGACTGAAGGTACTTCATGATCTGAGACCAATTGCTTTCTCTGTAATGCCTTTGTTACCCATTTCTGTCAGCGTTATCCAACCGTCCTTTCCCATTCTGCCTTAGATCCCGCAAGATTGTGAACAATTGAATATTTATGTTCCACCTTTTGTTCGTCCTGTAACCATGTCTCTCTAGTGTCTAACTCCCATTTATCTCTGTGTCACAAATCCATCTACCTTATTGAAGATACTTTGTCCATTCCAAAAAAAACATTATTTACTCTTTCCCATAATCTCCTGTCACAAACCTATTCATTGATGTACAGTTTTAGTTAAACTTTTTCCATCCTGTTCCTTTCTGCTTGTCTTCAGTCACATCCCCATGCTTTTCTGATGCTTCACTTTTTCTCTTTGGATTTGGAAAGCTCCTTTCACTTGAACCCTGTCCCTGCATCCTCTCTGTCAGTTTAGAGCTCGGTCCATATACCTATCAACATGGTTCCATTGGGTCCCAGTGCAACAGGATTGTTTTTATTTACTTGTGGGATATGGGTGTTGCTGGCTGACCAGCCTTTCTTGCCTCCCTACCCTTCCCCTTCCTCCCCCCCACGCCCCCACCCTACCCCCCCCACCCCCACCCTACCCCCCACCCTCCCCAACCCCCCATCCTCCCCCCACCCCCCCACCTTCCCCCCCACTCCCCAACCCTCCCATCCTCCCCCCACACCCCCCCACCCTCCCCATCCTCCCCTCACCCCCCAACCCTCCCCCCCACTCCCCCCATCCTCCCCCCACCCCCCTGAGAAGCACCTGAGGAGATTTGCCATTGTGAAAGATTCCATACAATGCAAGTAGTTGTTGTTATTGCCGTACATTAGGAGAAACATGAATGATGCATTCAAAATTCTAACAAGAAAGTCACTGACAGGTGTAGTGTGCAGGCCACCAAATAATAACATCACATTGGGATGGGCAATAAACAAAGAAATAACTAATGCTTGTAAAAGTGGTACGGCTATTATCATGGGTGATTTTAATCTACACGTAGATTGGTCGAACCAGCTCAGTAAGGGTAGCCTTGAGGAGTTCATTAAGTGTATCCATGGTAGTTTTCTTGAACAGTATGAAATGTACCTATAAGGGAGCAAGCTATCCAAGATCTGGCCCTGTGCAATGAGACAGGAATAATTAATGACCTCAGAGTTAGGGATCCTCTTGGAAGAAGTGATCACTGTATGGATGAGTTTAGAATACATATGGAGAGTGTGAAGATAAAATCTAATACCTGGGCCCTGTGCTTGAACACAGGGAACTACAATAGAATGAGGGAGAACCTGGATGAAGTAGACCGGAAACAAAGATTTTATGGTGGGACAGTTGGTGAGCAGTGGAAGATTTTCAAAGTCATTTTACAAAGTGCTCAGCAAAGGTATATTCCAGTGAAAAGGAAGGACTGTAAGAAAATACATACTCTGTGATAGGTATCTAAGGAAAGAGAAGGCATACAAAATAGCCAAAAATAGCATGAAACTAGAACTGGGAAAACTTAAAAGGTCTACAGAAAGCCACAGAAGAGCTATAAAGAAAATTAAGATAGAACATGAGAAAAATATAGCAGCACAGACTATAAAGACAGTTAGCAAAAGTTTATATAACTATATATAACGAGAAAAGAGTGGTTAAAGTAAATGTTGGCCCTTTGGAAAATGAGAAGGACCATTTATTTATGGGATATCACAGAGGAGGATACTAATGACTTGCCAGTAATTAGCAAAGAGACAAAGGTAGGTGAGGATTTGGAAACTATCATGATCACAGAACAGCTCGTGTTGGACTGTTGGAGGTAATTGAGCTAACGATAGAAAAGTCTCCTGACCCTGATGGAATGCATCTCAGGGCACTGAAAGAAATGCCAGGAAAAATATCAAATGCACTGGCAGTAATTTTCCAAAATTCACTGGACTCTGTGGCCATCCCAGCAGATTGGAAATTAGCAAAAGAGACACCACTGTTTTAAAAAGGAGGTGGACAAAAGATGGGGAATTATACACCAGCTAAGCTTATTCTCTGAAGTGGGAAAGATGCTTAGGCCTATTATCAAGGAAGAAATAGCAGGGAATCTGCATAGAAATTGTCCCATTGGACAGACACAGCATGGGTTCATGAAGGGCAGGTCATGCTTGACAAATCTTTTGGAATTCTGTGAAGACATTTCGAGTAAGGTGGACAACGGGGACCCAGTGATGCGGTGTACCTGGATTTCCAAAAGGCCTTCAACAAGGTGCTGCGCAAGAGGCTGTTGCATAATATAAGGGTGCATGGCATTAGGGGTAGATTATTAGCATGGATAGAAGATTGGTTGACTAATAGGAAGCAAAGTATGGGGATAAATGAGTATTATTCTGGCTGGCAATCAGTGATTAGCAGTGTACCTCAGGGATCAGTGTTGGGACTGCGATTATTTAGAATTGATACAGATGATTTGGAGTTGGGGACCACATGTAGGGTGTCAAAGTTTGCATATGACACTAAGATGAGTAGCAGGACAAAGTGTGCGGGGGACTGGGAAACTTTGCAGAGGAACAGAGATACATTGAGTGATTGGGAAATGGTCTGGCATATGGAATAGAATGTTCATAAATGTAAAGTCCTACTTTTTAGTTGGAGTAACATTAAAAAAGAGATTATTACTTGAATTTTAAAAAGTTCTACCATATGCTATGCAGAGGCACCTGAGTATCCTTCTGCATGAGGGTTGGTCACCAGGTACAACAATCAATTCAGAAGGCAAATGGAATTTTGTCCTTCATTGCTGAAGGGATTGTGTTTAAAAACAGTGGTTATGTTCCAGTTGTAGCGGGTGCTGGTGAGGCCACACCTGGAGTACTGTGTGTACATTTCAGATTGGACTGGAGTACAGTTCTGCTGCTGTTGTTGGCCCACAGAGAGGTGGAAGTTGCAGGGTCAAGATGATTGATTTTGTGGTTGTATTTGCCAGTGCGTTGGTAGATGTAAAGTGGTCCATCCAATTTCATTCCTTTGTTGAGACTGTGCTGTGATTATTACAATGAGTGATTTGATGGGCCACTGTCAGGCTTCTTTCCCTCAAGGACATTGTTAATGGCAGAAAAACATCCCTAGTGGTTCCATGGCAACCAGTAGATTCTTCATTCCAGTTATTTTTTTCTTTACTTCAGATCGACCCTCGACCGAGGTGGGATTCAAACCTGGACTTCAGTTGTATATTTTAATATTCTCGACAAAAGTTAAATACGTCAGGTTTGTTCACTCATTTTTAGTATCATTATCACAGGTTTGTTTATTTTTTATTTCCAAAACAATGTCCATTATCCTGTCTCCTCCATCTTCCCCTCCAACAGCAAGAGTGAGGAGCACATGGGGTTTTTCTGTCACTAAGATTGAGACAATCCGATCAGCTGCCTCTGCTGCTTCCCTCCCTCTCTACCAGCCCACCGAGCCAAACTGCCTCACAGTGGTGCTCCTCATTTTAGTCCTAAACTTGCATTTTTCTCCAGTCTCTTGTCAATCCTTATTAGAGGTCATCTTGACCCTTTACCCTATTCTAGGTAAATCATAGACATTCCAAATCTCTGTCTCCTCCACCTGCTTGCCATCGCCATCCCCCCACCCCCGCCCTCGCCAACTCTCAGATATTGTTCCTTGTTCTGTCTGTCTTTCTTTTCTGGTTATGTCCTTCACTCCCATTCTGCTAAAAACTAATATTTAACCTCACCATCGTTGGAGAATCCTACTCCATCTCCACTCTCCCTTTCCTTTCTGAATTCATTGTATTTGGTGTTCCTCCAGGATCTCTCCTTGGTCCCTCCTGTTTCTGACCTACATACTGCCAGGAGGTGACATCTTCCAAAAGCACCGTGTTGGGTTTCACATGTACACTGACGATGCCCAGCTCTCCCTCCCCATCATCCCCCTCCATTACTCCACTGTGACTCAGTTATCAAACTGCTTACCACACTCCCACTACCCAATTGGCTGCAATTTCCTCCATGGAAAACTGTAATGGTTAAACCCATTGCCTTCAGCTGCTATTACAAATTCCTTTCCCTTACTGCTGAGCCTCTCCCTATCAGTGGGAACTGTCTGAGGCAGACTGACACTCTTCACAATATTGCTGTCATATCTGACCCCAAGCTGACTATCTGATCAGACATCTACATAATCACAAACACCAGGAATTCCAATCTTCAACATTGCTGGTCCTCACCTCACCCCAGCTCCATTGCTACTGAAACCCATTACCCATGTTTGTGTTGCCTTCAACTTGACAAATTTGAAACAGAACCCTTGATTCCGTGACTGACCGAGAATCTGGGTCTAGACTCTCCCATGATGGGACACATCCTCTCAGTATTTACCCTGTCAAACCTCAACAGAATCCTGTGTGTTTCAAAGGGATCATCTCTCATTTTGGAGAGTGAGTAGTTTCCCAACTTGTTCAGCTTTTGCTTAAAGGACAATCCCTACAAACCAGGGATCATCCCATTGCATCTTCTCTGAAATGCCTCCAATAAACTGATGTATTTCCTTAAATAAAGCGACCAAATCTGCTCACATTACTCCAGATATGGTCTCACTCACCATTTGTACAGTTGTCCTAAGGTATATATACATCAAACTCTTATACTGCAAAAACCCTTGAAATAAGGGACAACATTCCACTCTCCTTCCTGATTCCCTGTTGTAATGGTGTGCTAGTTTTTTGCATTTTCTGCTCATTCTTTCCCCTGGTCCCTTTGTGGTGCAGCTTTCTACAGTTTCCACCATTTAAATAGTCCTCTGTTCTTTTATTATCTTCTCCAAAATGAACAACTTCACATTGTCTCAAGTTATCCTCCATTTGTCAATTTGTTGCCCACTTTTCCAATGAATATCCCTCTGTAAACAGTTTATAGTCCTCTTGGAACTTTACTGTTATGCCTTTTCTAGGAGATTTCCCCCTCATTATTCTAAACCTTTACTGGGAGCACTGGGCAGTGGGAAGCATGCTCAGTTGCTGTCCTTTTAGGGATACACTTTGGAATGACTGGGAGGAGCTTGCTGCCCATTGGTCAGAATGGAGGCAACTTGCCCATCAAGCTGCATGAGCCATTCACACCCTATGTCTTATTGGTGAGGCACAGCGGCAGCACGAAAGGATATAAAAAGAAGCAAATCCTGCTCTCCACATCCCACTCACTCTTGGAACATTCTGTCCCATGTGTCAAAGATCTGCCCTGTTCATTTACATGAAGTCCCAAGGTGGAAACTCATAGAAACCCACATAGATTTTCCCCCTGAACTGACTGCTGGCCTCCACAAGGGGTAATGTGTACAGTCATCCTGGGCCAGGAGGAGGGGATGGTGTGAGTTTCTAACCTGAACTGACACTGATGGATTTTATAAACTTGTATTACAGGATACTACAGGTGGACATTCAGATGGTAATCTCAGTAATTGTAACGTCAAACGCTGACAGAATTTCTCAATTCATCAGGACCTGGATATTCACATTGTGTGTGAGTATTGTGTTCCAGTTCATTCCCATTTGCTGCATAAAAGTTCTCCTTTGAATCACCCCATTCTCTCAATAGATCTCCCCCAAATCTTCAACCTACGTCCTGTAATCCTTTTATGATGAGCTGATGAGTGTAAGGTTCAACATCCTAATGTATATCTTTTGTAAACACTTGTCTCTCAGCTCCCCTCAATTTCCTTTGCTATAACAGTGGTTAGCACTGCTGCCTCACAGCGCCAGAGACCCGGGTTCAATTCCCGCCTCAAGCGACTGACTGTGTGGAGTTTGCACGTTCTCCCCGTGTCTGCGTGGGTTTCCTCCGGGTGCTCCGGTTTCCTCCCACAGTCCAAAGATGTGCAGGTCAGGTGAATTGGCCATGCTAAATTGCCCGTAGTGTTAGCAAAGGGGTAGATGTCGGGGCATGGGTGGGTTACGCTTCGGCGGGGCGGTGTGGACTTGTTGGGCCGAAGGGCCTGTTTCCACACTGTAAGTAATCTAATCTAATCTAATCTAATCTAATAAGGAGAACAATCTCAGTTTCTCCAAACCCCTGATTCCCCAATGTCTGTTTGCTCTCTATAAGGTACACATCAGGATTGTGTTGGAACATTCTTCACTTGCCTGCATCAGTGCAGCCCCCTACAATATTAAAGAACGTGAACATCCTCCAGTACCAGGCACTGTGCCTGAGTGGTGTCCCATCCACCACCTTCAGCATTCTCTCTCTCCACCCTGAGGCACAGTGACATCACTGTGTAAAAGGTAAAGTCAGCATTGTCCTACCAGACCATAGGGCTGTTCTCTCATTAGGGAGAGATGGCTGGTGGTGATTTAACCTGAAGGTTACCACAGCCCAGGCAAGGGGAGTGGTTGAGAAGGAGAGTCCATCGTTTATGGATGGATATTCTTGATGTGTATTAGCAACACCATGTCACATGTATAATCCCCGTTGCCCTCACCCTGATCTCTGTCACAACTACCCTCCCAGCTCTGTTGCCACTATACCCCGTCCC
Organism: Chiloscyllium punctatum; assembly: GCF_047496795.1. NCBI lineage: Eukaryota > Metazoa > Chordata > Chondrichthyes > Orectolobiformes > Hemiscylliidae > Chiloscyllium > Chiloscyllium punctatum. The sequence goes on along the minus strand of NC_092757.1, from coordinate 40,523,034 downwards.
ATCTCGGTCGCTCCCTTCCCTCCCCTCCTCCATCGTCCCGTCCATCCGCTCCTCCGTCGCCCCTCCATCGCCTCTTCCCTCCCAGCTCCGTCGCATCACCCCCCCAGCTCCTACGTCTCACCCCCCCAGCTCCGTCGCCTCACCCCCCAGCTCCGTCGCCTCACCCCCACAGCTCCGTCGTCTCACCCCCCCAGCTCCGTCGCCTCACCCCCCAGCTCCGTCGCCTCACCCCCCCAGCTCCGTCACCTCCCCCCGTCCCTCCCAGCTCCGTCGCCTCCCCCCGTCCCTCCCAGTTCCATCGCCTCATGCCCCCAGCTCCGTCGCCTCACCCCCCCTACTCCGTCCCTTCCCCCCATCCATCCCAGCTCCGTCGCCTCCCCCTGTCCCTCACAGCTCCATCGGCACCCCTTCCCTCCCCATCTCTGTCGCCCTCCACCCCCTCCCCCGTGTCATCCGTCTCCCCTTCCCGTCCCATCTCGGACGCCCCCTTCCCTTCGCTCCTCCGTCGCCCCTTCCCTCCGTCGCCCCTTTCCTTCATCGCTCCTCCGTTGCGTCTTCCCTCCCAGCTCCATCACCTCCCCCCCGTCCCTCCCAGCTCTGTCTCCTCCCCCCCGTCCCTCCCAGCTCCATCTCCTCCCCCCCGTCCCTCCCAGCTCCATCTCCTCCCCCCCGTCCCTCCCAGCTCCATCTCCTCCCCCCCGTCCCTCCCAGCTCCATCTCCTCCCCCCCGTCCCTCCCAGCTCCATCTCCTCCCCCCCGTCCCTCCCAGCTCCATCACCTCCCCCCCGTCCCTCCCAGCTCCATCTCCTCCCCCCCGTCCCTCCCAGCTCCATCTCCTCCCCCCCGTCCCTCCCAGCTCTGTCTCCTACCCCCCTGTCCCTCCCAGCTCCATCTCCTCCCCCCCGTCCCTCCCAGCTCTGTCTCCTCCCCCCCGTCCCTCCCAGCTCCATCTCCTCCCCCCCGTCCCTCCCAGCTCCATCTCCTCCCCCTCCGTCCCTCCCAGCTCAGTTGCCTCCCCAACCCCCAGCTCGATTGCATCGCCCCCTCCCAGCTCCGTCGCCGCCCCTTCCCTCCCCATCTCTGTCGCCCCTTCCCTCCCCGTCTCTGTCGCCCCTTCCCTCCGTCGCCCCTTCCCTCCCTCGCCCCTTCCCACCGTTGCCTCTTCCCACCGTTGCCCCTTCCCTCCGTCGCCCCTTCCCTCCATCGCCCCTTTACTTCATCACTACTCCGTTGCCTCTTCCCTCCCAACTCCGTCACCTCCCCCCGTTCCTCCCAGCACCGTCACCTCTCCCCCTTCCCTCCCAGCTCCGTCGCCTCCCCCCTTCCCTCCCAGCTTCATCGCCTCCCCCCTTCCCTCCCAGCTCCGTCGCCTCCCCCCTTCCCTCCCAGCTTCATCGCCTCCCCCCTTCCCTCCCAGCTCTGTCGCCTCCCCCCGTTCCTCCCAGCTCTGTCGCCGCCCCTTCCCTCCCCATCTCTGTCACCCTCCCCCCCACTGTGCCATCTGGGTCGCCTCCCTCACTGTGCCATCTGTAGCCCGTCTCTGCCGCCCCTTCCCTCCCCATCTCTGCTGCCCCTTCCCTCCCCATCTCTGTCACCCTCCCCCCCACTGTGCCATCTGGGTCGCCTCCCTCACTGTGCCATCTGTAGCCCGTCTCTGCCGCCCCTTCCCTCCCCATCTCTGCTGCCCCTTCCCTCCCCGTCTCTGTCACCCCTTGTCCCCCCCCATGTCTGTCACCCCTTGTCCTCCCCATGTCTGTCGCCCTTTGTCCCCCCATCTCTGTCACCCCTTGTCCCCCCCATGTCTGTCTCCCTTGTCCCCCATCTCTGTCACCCCTTGTCCCCCCCATGTCTGTCTCCCTTGTCCCCCATCTCTGTCACCCCTTGCTCCCCCCATGTCTGTCGCCCCTTGTCCCCCCCCATCTCTGTCGCCTCTTGTCCCCCCAATGTCTGTCACCCTTTGTCACCCCCATCTCTGTCGCCCCTTGTCCCCCCATCTCTGTCGCCCCTTGTCCCCCCCATCTCTGTCACCCCTTGTTCCCCCCATCTCTGTCGCCCCTTGTCCCCCCCATCTCTGTCACCCATTTCCCCCCCCATCGCTGTCGGCCCATGTCCCCCCCCATCTCTGTCGCCCCTTCCCCCCCTCCCCCGCCCTCCCATCTTGGATGTCTCCCCCCATCCCATCTGGGTCGCCCCTTCCCTCCCATCTCTGTCTCCACCCTGTCCCATCTCAGTAGCCCCCACCATCCCCATCCCATCTCAGTCGTCCCTCTTCCCCCCTTCCCATGTGGTCCCCACCACCCCCATCCTATCTGTCATCCCTCCCCTCCCATTCCCTGGTAACCCCCATCCCTTCTCGGTCGCCCCTCCCCCGCACCCCATCCCATTTCTGTCGCCCCTTTTCCCCCAATCTCTCTCGCCCTTTCCCCCCATCTCTCTGCACCCCCCTGTACCATCCCTGTTGCCCCATCCCTCCCGTCTCTGTCACACACCTCTGTCCCATCTCTGTCGCACCCCCCTGTCCCATCTTGGCCACCATCATCCCATCTCGGTCGCCCCTTCCCCCCAATCTCGGTCGCCCCGTTTCCCCCAATCTCGGTTGCCTCTTACCACCCCACCCCATCCCATCCCTGTCACCCCTTCCCTCCTGTCTCTTTCGCACCCCCAGTCCCATCTCTGTCGCGCCCCCCTGTCCCACATTGGTCACCCCTTACTTCCCACCTCAGCCGCCCCTGCCTTCCTACCTTGGCCGCCCCATTCCTCCCCCATCTCTGATGCATCCCCCCTGTCCCATCTCTGTCACTCCTTCCCTCCTCTCTTGGTCACATCCACCCTTCCCCCCCGCCCTCGCCCCTTCCCCACCCCCCCAATCTCGGTCACCCTCCCCACCAATGTCGGTTGCGCAACCACCACCCCACCAATCTCAGTCGCACCTTATCCCCCTCCCATCTCGGTCACCCCTTCCCTCCCATCTCAGTCACCCCAGAATGGAGACAACTTGCCCATTAAGCTGCATGAGCCTTTCGCCCCCTATGTCTTATTGGTGAGGCACAGCGGCAGCACGAAAGGATATAAAAAGAAGCAAATCCTGCTCTCCACATCTCACTGACTCTTGGAACATTCTGTCCCATGTGTCAAAGATCTGCCCTGTTCAGTTACATGAAGTCCCAAGGTAGAAACTCATCGAAACCCACATAGATTTCCCCTTGAATTGACTGCTGGCCTCCACAAGGGGTAATGTGTACAGTCGTCCTGGGCCAGGAGGAGAGGATGGTATGAGTTTCTAGCCTGAACTGACAGTGATGGATTTTATAAACTTTATTACAGGATATTACAGGTGGGCATTCTGATGGTAATCTCAGTAATTGTAACGTCAAACTCTGACAGAATTACTGAATTCATCAGGACCTGGATATTCACATTGTGTGTGAGTATTGTGTTCCAGCTCATTCCCATTTGCTGCATAAAAGTTCTCCTTTGAATCAAACCATCCTCTCAATAGATCTCCCCCAAATCTTCTATGTGTGTCCTATAATCCTTTTATGATGAGCTGATGGGTGTAAGGTTTATCATCCCAATGTATATATTTTGTAAACCCCTCTCACCGCTCCCCTCAATTTCCTTTGCTCCAAGGAGAACAATCTCAGTTTCTCCAAACCCCTGATTCCCTAATGTCTGTTTGCTCTCTATAAGGTACACATCAGGATTGTGTTGGAACACTCTCCACTTGCCAGTATCACTGCAGCCCCCAACAATATTAAAGAACGTGAACATCCTCCAGTACCAGGCACTGTGCCTGAGTGGTGACCCATCCACCACCTTCAGCATTCCCTCTCTCCACCCCGAGGCACAGTGACATCACTGTGTAAAAGGTAAAGTCAGCATTGTCCTACCAGACCATAGAGCTGTTCTCTCATTAGGGAGAGATGGCTGGTGGTGATTTAACCTGAAGGTTACCTCTAGCTTATCTCTCCACGCTTCCGGTTCACTGCATTTATTCCTGATGAAGGGCTTTTGCCCGAAACGTCGATTTCGAAGCTACTTGGATGCTGCCTGAACTGCTGTGCTCTTCCAGCACCACTAATCCAGAATCTGGTTTCCAGCATCTGCAGTCATTGTTTTTACCACCTTGAAGGTTACCACAGCCCAGGCAAGGGGAGTGGTTGAGAAGGAGAGTCTATCTATTATACTTGGGTATTTTTGATGTGCATTATTTATACCCTGCCCTGCAACTAAAATCCCCCATTCCTGAACCATCCTGGTAAATCTCCTGTGCCCCCTCTCAGGGACCCTGCCATCCTTCACAATGTATGGGCGATCTCTGGTTTGCACAGACCCAGCTGCTCTGTGTTCCTGTGGGTGATGTCATCATCGAGCAATAGTTGCACTAAACCTCACTGTCTGTAAGGATGGGAGACAGAGAAGTCCAAATAACATTTAAGATGTATTTGGGTTTATTTGCAATGCCAATACAGATGCACTTTGTACCAAGCACTGGAAAATAGATGAGTATAGTTAGGTGGTAGGTTTCTTTATGTCGCTGACCCGATAGACCACAGTCTTTTTCTGTCCTCTAGAACACTGAGATGCCTAATAGAGTAATATGACAAGCCACATTTGAAACCAGGTCAGAGATGGTGATGTAAGGTTAGATGAGACATGATTGGTTGACGATTTTTGGGAGGAAACAGACGGAGAGGTTCAGGAGGAAATTCTGGAACTCAGGGCGCAGGAATCTACTAGTGCTATCATCACGTGCAAAATAAAAATGGGCTATGCTCAAGGCTGGAATTGAAGCGCTTGGAGAGACTCAAGGAGATGAGAGAGAGGGAGGATAATAAGGCTGGAAGAGGTTAGAGTTCAGGAGGATTGTAAGGTTGGAGGATGTTAGAGATAGAGATGTTTGTGATTGCAGAGATAGAGTGGGTTTTGAGGCTGGAGAGGAACTTCGAGATAAGGAAGAGTTGTAAGGCTGGATGAGGTGACAGTGATGGAGTTGTGAGAATTGAGGAATTAACAGATAGCGAGAGTTAGTCATAGAGATGTACAGCATAGAAGCAGACCCTGTGATCCAACCAATCCATGTCGACCATCATTCCAAACTGAACTAATCTCACCTGCCTCTACTTGGTCCACACCCATCCAAATAATGTAGCTACCCAAATGTCTTTTTCAGAGAATCCCATGTCCCTACTGTACATCCACCTCTGACTAATTCACCCAACATACACATCCCTGAACACCCTGCGCAATTTACCACGGCCAATTCACGTAACCTGCACATGTTTAGACTATGGGAGGAAACTGGAGCACCTGGAAGAAGCCCACGCAGACACAGGGAGAACAAACAAGCCCCACAGAGACAGTCGCCCCAGGCTGGAATCGAACTCGGGTCCCTGGCACTGTGAGGTAGCAGTGCTAACCACTGTGCCACCCTGAAGTTGTAATTGTATTCACAGCTACCACTTCCTCTGGAAGTTCATTCCTCACATGAACCACTTTGTACAAAAAATTTTAAAATCCCGAACATCTTTTTAAAGCCTTTCTCCTCTCACCTTAAAAGTATGTACCCAGTCTTGAATCGCGCCCCCTCCTGGGAAGGACACCTGCTGTTCACATTCCCTATACCCCCATGATCTCTTAAACCTCCTAATTGGGTCTCCCCGCAGCCTCCTATGCTCCAGTGAAAGAGGTCCCAGCCTATCCAGCCTCTGCTTATAATTCAAACCTTAAAATGTGTTGCTGGAAAAGCACAGCAGGTCAGGCAGCATCCAAGGAGCAGGAGAATCGACATTTCAGGCATGAGCCCTTCTTCAGGAATCTGCTGGAAAAGCACAGCAGGTCAGGCAGCATGCTGGAAGGGCTCATGCCCAAAACATTGATTCTCCTGCTCCTTGGATGCTGCCTGACCTGCTGCGCTTTTCCAGCAACACATTTTCAGCTCTGATCTCCAGCATCTGCAGTCCTCACTTTCTCCTTATAATTCAAACCATCCGTTCCCATCAGCATCCTGGTAAATCTCTTCTGAACCTGCTCCAGTTTAATAATATCCTTCCTATAACGGCACAACCAGAACTGGGCACAGAATTCCAGAAGAGGCCTCCCCAACATTCTGTACAACCTCAACATAACTCGCCAACTGCTGTACTCAAAGGCCTAAGCAAGGAAGGTATGTGTGCTAACCACTTCCTTAACCACCCTGTCTACATGTGACACTGACTTCAAATACTTGAACCCCTCGGTCTCTTTGTTCCATATCACTACTCAAGGCCCTACTTTTAATTAGTGCAAGTATGGCCCACGTTTGTTTTATCAAGATGTAATATTTTGCATTTATTCCAATTAAAAATCCAAAAATCCTCCTGATCGTTAAAAACAGTAGGAGTATACTAAAGAGGGAAATCAGGAGGGCAAAAAGGGGACATGAGATAGCTTTGGCAAATAGGGTTAAGGAGAATCCAAAGGGTTTTTATACATACATTAAGAACAAAATGGTAACTAGAGAGAGAATAGGGCTCCTCAAAGACCAGCAAGGCAGACTCTGTGTGGAGCCGCAGGAAATGGGGGAGATATTCGCCGAGTATTTTGCATCAGTGTTTATTGTGGAGAAGGACATAGAAGATATAGAATGTGGGGAAATAGATGGCGACATCTTGAAAATGTCCACCTTACAGAGGAGGAGGTGCTGGGTGTCTTGTTATGCATAAAGCTTGGTAAATCCCCAGGACCTGATCAGCTGTACCTTAGAACTCTGTGGGAAGCTGGGAATGTGATTGCTGGGCCCCTTGCTGAGATATTTGTATCACTGATTGTCACAGATGAGATGCCGGAAGACTAGAGATTGGTTAACGTGGTGCCACAATTTAAGAAGTGTTAAGGACAAGCCACGGAACTATCGACCGGTGAGCCTGAACATCGGTGGTAGGAAATTTGTTGGAGGAAATCCTGAGGGACAGGACGTACATGTATTTGGAAAAGCAAGGACTGATTAGGGATAGTCAGCATGAATTTGTGAGTGGGAAAAACTTGAGTATTTTTGGAGAAACAACAAAAAGGATTGATGAGGGCAGAGAGGTGGACATGATCCGTGGACTTCAGTAAGGCGTTCGACAAGTTCCCTATGGGATACTGGTTATCAAGGTTAGATCTCAAGGAATACAGGGAGAACTAGCCAATTAGATACAGAACTGGCTGAAATGTAGAAGGCAGAGGGAGGTGGTGGAGGGTTGCTTTTTAGATTGGAGGCCTGTGACCAGTGGAGTGCCACAAGGATCATTGCTGGATCCATTACTTTTTTCATCGTTTATATTAATGATTTGGATATGAGCATAGTGAGTAAGTTTGCAAATGCCACCAAAAGTGCAGGTGTCATGGACAGCGAAGAAGGTTACCTCAGATTACACTGAGATCTTGTTCAAATGGGCCAATGGGTTGAGAAGTGGCAGATGGAGTTTAATTTAGATAAATGAGATGTGCTACATTTTAGAAAAGCAAATCTTAGTCGGACTGATACACTTAATGGTAAATTCCTAGGTAGTGTTGCTGAAAAAGAGACCTTGCAGTGCAGGTTCATACTTCCTTGAGAGTTGCAGGTAAATAGGACATTGAAGAAAGTGTTTGGTATGCTTTCCTTTATTGGTCAGAGCATTGCGTATAGAAGTTGGGAGGTCATGTTGCATTTCTACAGGATGTTGGTTTGGCCACTTTTGGGATATTGTGTGCAATTCTGTTCTCTGCCTATCAGAAGGATGTTATGAAACTTGAAATGGTTCAAAAAAGATTTACAAGGATATTGCCATGGTTGGAGGGTTTGAGGTGTAGGAAGAGACCAAATAGGCTGGGGCATTTTTCTCTGGAGCATCAGAGGCTGAGGAGTGACCTCCATAGAGGTTCATAAAATTATTAGTGGCATGAATAGGCTAAACAGACAAGGTATTTCCTATGGTGTAGGGGAGTCCAGAAATAGAGGGCATAGGTTTAGGGTGAGAGGGGAAGATATAAAAGGGAACTAAGGAGCAACATTTTCACGCAGTGGATGGTGCCTGTGTGGAATAAGCTGCCAGAGGAAGTAGTGGAGGCTGGTACAATTACTGCATTTTAAAGGTATCTGCATACTTGTATGTATAGGAAGGGTTTAGAGGGATCTTGACCAGGTGCTGGCAAAAGGGACAGATTAGTTTAGGATATCTGGTCGGCATGGACAAATTTGACCGAAGGTTCTGTTTCGTGCTGTTCATCTGTGACTCACAGCTCAGTGGGTTTAGTCTCTTAAAAGATAAATCTTAGTCTGTTTTAGTTAGTAAAGCTACAACATTCAGTAGGCTGAGGGTTTATTTCTTTAAATACATATCTTATACTCTAATTAAGTTTTTTAAATATAAAATATTGGTACTAATTTATTCTAGAGTAGTGTTTTGTGAAGCAGTAAGACTGTGCCTTTGTCTGGGTCTGTGGAATGTTAAGGTGCAGAGATGGCCATTCATACCATGATGTGATCTTCCTGTTGGATGTGGGAGATTAGGAAGAGTTTCAATGATCCTGATCATTATCTGCAGGAAGTGAGGGTGTAAATCCTATAGGATTTCATGGATCAGATGGAGCAATGGTTAAAGGTAATAAAGAATTTACAAGAGCTTGGGGGTGTGATAGGTGGCAGTTCCAGTCAGGTAGATGGGTTACCTTTCGGAAAGGTCGGAGCAGAGGGTAAATAGTGCAGGAGTAACCTGTGGCTATCCCCATCTCAAACAAGTAAACTGTTTCAGAAAGCGTTTGGGGGAGGGGTGGGGGGGGGGGGGTGGTCACAGACTCTCAGGAAAATGTAGCACTGATAGCCAAGTTACTGGTACAGAGACTGACTCCAATGTATTGAGAGGTATATCAGGTTCCAGGTGATCAATGGTGATAGTGGACTTTCTAGTCAGGGGCACAGACCACAGACTGCCATTTCTGCAGCTGACAGTGAGACATCAGTGGTGCCAGGATCAAGGATTTCTCACAGAGGGAGCAGAATATTCTCAAAGGGGAGAATAACCAGTGGGAGGTCATTGTACATTTGTACCAATGACCTTGGAAGAGAAAATAAATGAAGTCCTGATGAGAGAATATAGCAAATTAGCCTAGAGGATAAAAAGTAGGTCCTTGTGGGTAGTAATATCTAGATTACTCCCGGTGCCACATACTTGTGAGAGTAGGAATAGCAGGATGGAGCAGATGAATGCGTGGCTAAGGATCTGGTGCAGGGGAGAAGGATTCACATTTTTGGATCATTGGAATCTCTGCTGGGGTATAATTGATGTGCATAAGAAGGATGGATTGTACCTGAATTGGAAGGTGTCTAATATCCAGGCAGGGAGATTTGCTAGTGTTACTCAGGAGGCAGTAAACCAGTGAGGGAGTGGGGGTAAACCTAAAGAGATAGTGAGAAAAGAGGTATGCCTGAGGCTGGTACAGTTCAGAAGTTTGACAGTCAAGGCAGACAAGAGCAAGGCACAGAGTGAGGTAGGACTGACAAGTTACAATAGACAATAGGTGTAGGAGTAGGCCATTCGGCCCTTCGAGCCAGCACCAGCTTTCATTGTGATCATGGCTGATCATCCACAATCAATCAGTATCCTGTTCCTGTCTTATCTCCGTAACACTTGATTCCATTATCTTTAAGAGCTCTATCCATCTCTTTCTTGAAAGTATCCTGAGACTTGGCCTCCACTGCCTTCTGGGACAGAACATTCCATATGTCCACTACTCACTGGGTGAAGAAGTTCCTCCTCAACTCTTCTAAATGACCTAAGCCCTAAACTGTGTCCTCTGGTTCTGGGCTCACCCATCAGTGGAAGCATGCTTCCTGCCTCCAGAGTGTCCAAACCTTTAATGATCTTATATACCTCAACAGATCCCCTCTCATCCTTCTAAACTCAAGTGCATAGAAGCTCAGTCTCTCCAATCTTTCAACATATGATAGTCTCGCCATTCCAGGAATTGACTTCGTGAACCTACGCTGCACTCCCTCAATAGCCAGAATGTCCTTCCTCAAATTTGGAGACGAAAACTGCACACAATATTCCAGGTGCAGTCTCACCAGGGCCCTGTACAGCTGCAGAAGGACCTCTTTGCTCCTACACTCAATTCCTCTTGTGATGAAGGCCAGCATACTATTAGCCTTCTTCACTACCTGCTGTACCTGCATGCTTACCTTCATTGACTGGTGAACAAGAACACCCGGATCTCTTTGTACTGCCCCTTTACCAAATGTGACTCCTTTTAGATAGAAATCTGCCTTCCTGTACTTGCCACCAAAGTGGATAACCACACATTTATCCACATTAAACTGCTTCTGTCATGCATCCGTCCACTCACCTAGCCTGTCCAAGTTAACCTGTATTCTCATACCATCCTCCTCACATTTTACCCTGCTATCCAGCTTTGTGTCATCAGCAAATTGGCTAATATTACTTTCAATACCTTTGTTTACATTATTGATGTATATTGTAAACAGCTACGGTCCCAGCACTGAACCTTTTTGTACCACACTATCATTCTGAAAGGGACCCATTCAGCATTCAGCACTACTGCTTGCTTCCTGTCAGCCAGCCAATTTTCAGTCCAAGTCAGTATTTTGCCCTCAATCCCATGTACCCTAATTTTGCTCTCTAATCTCCTCTGTGGGACTATATCAAAGACTGGTACACTACATCCACTGGCTCTCCCTTGTCCATCTTCATAGTTGCATCCTCAAAACTTTCCACAAGATTATTCAAACACGATTTCCCCTTAGTAAATCCATGCTGACTCTGATGAATCCTATCACCGTTATCCAAATGTGTTGTAATTTCATCTGTTCTAATTGACTCCAGTATCTTTCACAGCACTGACGTCAGGCTAACCGGTCTGTAGTTCCCTGTTTTCTCTCTCTTTCCTTTCTTCAAAAGTGGGACAACATTAGCCACCCTCCAATCCACAGGAACTGATCCTGAATCTACAGAACATCGGAAAATGATTAACAATGCGTCCACGATTTCTAGAGCCACACCCTTAAGTCCCCTGGGATACAGACCATCAGGTCCCAAGGACTTATCAGCCTTCAGACCTAACAGTCTATCCAATACAATTTCCTGCCTAAAATAAATTCCCTTCAGGTCCTGCAGCCACTAATACATTGGGAGGTTGCTTGTCTCTTCCCCAGTGAAGGCAGATTCAAAGAATCTAATCAACTCTTCTGCCATTTCCTTGTTCCCCACAATAAATTCACCCGTTTCTGTCTTCAAGGGCCCAATTTTAGTCTTAATCATTCTTTTTCTTTTCATATACCTAAAAAAAGCTTTTACTATCCTCCTTTATATTTTAGGTCAGTTTGCCCTTGTACCTCATTTTTTTCACCACGAATTGCTTTTTTAGTTATCCTCGGTTGCTCTTTAAACATTTCCCAGTCCTCCGGCTTCCCACTCATATTTGCTATGTTATACTTCTTCTCTTTTATCTTTATACAGTCTTTAACTTCCTGCCTCCACTGAGGATCTTCCTTCCTCTTTGGAGTGAACTGATCCTGCACCTTCTGCATAATATCCAGAAATACCTGCCACTGTTGTCCCCTGCCATCCCTTCTGAAGGATTGATCCATGGAACTTTGGCCAGTTCCATAGTTCCCTTTGTTGAACTGCAATATTGACACTTGTGATTCGCCCTTCTCTCTCTCAAATTGCCGATTAAAACTTACCATATTATTGTCACAACCTCTTAATGGTTCCTTTACTTTGAGGTCCATGATCAAATCCAATTCGTTGCACAACACCAGATGTCTTCTCCCTGATAGGCTCCAGTACAAGCTGTTCTAAGAATCCATCTCGGAGACACTACACAAACTCCCTTTCCTGAGGTCCAGTACCATCCTGATTCTCTCCGTCTACTTGCATGTTGAAATCCCCCATTACAGCTGTAGTAATACCTTTGCAACAGGCCAATTTCAACTCCTTATTCAAATTAAAATCTACATCCAGGCTACTGTTTGGGGGCCTGTAGATATCTCCCATTAGGGTCTTTCTACCCTTAGAATTTCTCAGCTCTTTCCATACTGACTCAACATCTCCTGATTCTGTCTTTCCCAGCCTCTCCACCTCCCCCCTCTTCACAAGGGACTGAATACCACCCCTCACCAACAGGGCCATCCCACCCCATTGGCACATCAGTCTGTCCTTTTGATAGCATGGCACTGCATTTACTTCAATGCAAGAGGCTTGACAGGGAAAGCAGATGAGCTTAGGATATGGTTTTGAACATGGGACTGGATATCGTGGGTATTACGGAAACATGGCATAGGGATGGACAGGACTGGCAGCTTAATGTTCCAGGGTATAGATGCAAGAGGAAGGATAGAAAGGGGGACAAGAGAGGAGGTAGAGTGGTGTTTTTGATGAGGGATAACATTATGGTTGTTCTTAGGGAGGATATTCGTGGGAGTTCACCCAGTGAAGTTATTTGGATGATCACCTTATTGGGGTTGTCTGCACGGGTTTCATCCGGGTGCTCTGGTTTCCTCCCACAGTCCAAAGATGTGCTAGTTGGGTGGATTATCCAGGCTGAATTGCCCATTGTGTTCAGGGATGTGCAGGTTAGGTGGATTGGCCATGTGAAATTGCCCATAGTGTTCAGGGATGTGCAGGTTGGGAGGATTATCCAGGCTGAATTGCCCATAGTATTCAGGATTGTGCAGGTTAGGTGGATTGGCGATGGGAAATGCAGTGTTACAGGGGTAGGGTAGGAGAATCTGAGGGTCAGTGTGGATGTGATTGGCTGAATGGCCTGCTTCAACACTGTCAGGATTCTCTGATAATTCTATTAGTTTTAAAATAGTTCAAGAAAATAATAGACCGGATCTAAAAGTTGGTGTTCTAAATTGGACAAAGGCGAATTTTGACGGTACAAGGCAATATTTATTTGCTATTCCCAGTTAAAGGGACAGCTGGAAAGTGGGAACATAACATAAGGAAGAGGAGCAGGAGTAAGCCATCTGGCTCTTCAAGCCTGCTCTGCCATTCAATAAGATCAGGGCTGATCTTTTCATGGCTTCAGCTCCACTTTCCTGTGCTCTCACCATAACCCTTTATTCCTTTCCTGTTCAGAAATCTGCATTTAACCTTTAAGACATTCAAGTTGACAACCTCAACTGCTTCAGTCAGCAGGGAATTCCACAGGTTCACAACGCTTTACCTGAAGAAGTTCCTCCTGAACTCAGTCCTAAATCTGCTCCCCCTTATTTTGATGCTATGCTCTCTAGTTTCAACCGTGCCCAGTGGAAATAACCTCCCTGATTCTATCTTATCTATTCCCTTTATAATTTTAGGTTTATTCCTGTACAACCTCCCGTCCTTCTAAATTCCAAAGAGTATAGTCCCAATCAATTCAATCTCTCCACATAAGGCAACCCTCTCAACTCCAGACTCAAACTAGTGAACCTCCTCTGCACTCCCTGCAGTGCCAGGACATCCCTGCTGAAGTTTGGGGACCAAACCTGTACACAGTACTCCCATTGTGGCCTCCCCAACACCATGTACAGCTGCAGCATAAGCTCGAGCAATGAAGGATAATATTCCCTTCACTGCCTTAATTACCAGCTGCACCTGCAAACCAACTTCCTGTGATTCATGCACAAGGACACCCAGCTCCCTCTGCACAGCAGCCTGCTGCAAGTTTTCACCATTTCATCATCCAGTTTGCTGTTAGTCCGACCAAAATGAATGGCCTCATGTTTCCCAACATTATACTCAAACTGCCAGTCACTTAACCTATCTGTATCCCTGTGCAGACTGACAGTGTCCTTTGCACACATTTCTCTATATCATCTTAGTGTCAAATGTGAAGTCTGACACTGTACACTTGGTCCTCAACTCCAAAACATTTGTGTAAATTGTAAACAGTTGTGGTGACAGCACTAATCCAAACACCCATTTATCCCCATTCTTCATTTTTTGTTCATTAACCAAGCGTCTATCCATGCTAATACAATACCCATAATGCTGTGCAGCCTTTACCATATACAGCAGCCTTTTGTGTGGCAACTTGTCAAATGTCTTCTGGAAATCCAGATGCACCACATCCACCGGTTCCCCCTTGTTCAACGCGCTTGTTGTGTCTTCATATAATTCAAGTAAATGTGTCAAACATGACCTGCCTTTCATGAATCCATGCTGTGTCTGCTCAATGGGACAATTTCTACCCAGATATCTTGCTACTACTTCCTTGAGAGATTCAAGAATTTTCTCCACTACAGAAGTTAAGCTAACGGGTCTTTTTTGAAAAAATAGTGGCATCACATTTGCAGCTCCCAATCTGTCAGAACTATACCAGAATCCAACTAATTTTAGTGAATTGTCACGAGTGTGTTTGCTATCACCACTCCCCCTGCCCGCCATCTCTTTTAGTTCCTGGGATGCATTCTGTCAGGGCCAGGAGATCCATCTACCTTTAGGCTGATACCTTTCCCAACATTATCTCTTTACTGAGAATGATTGCTTCTCTGTACTCATCTGCCATTGCCTCCATAGCCCTGCAACAATGAGAGTACATAGACAGTATGTTCCTGTTAAGGCCAAGACTGGTAGGTGTAGAGAATGCTGTCTGTCGAGAGAAATTGAGGGCCTGGTCAAGAAAATGAAGGAGGGGTATGGCAGATACAGAGAGCTGTGTTTGTGTGAATCCCTAGAGGAGTATAGGGGCAGTAGGAGAATACTCGAGGTAAGCCAGGAGGGCAAAAAGGGGACATGAGATAGCTTTAGGAAATTGGTTTAAGGAGAATCCAAAGTGATTGTACAAATACACGAAGGACAAACGAGTAACCAGGCAGAGAATAGATACCTGCAAAAATCATCAAGGCTGTCTGTGGAACCGCAGGAGGCGGGAGAAATTCTATATGAGATTATTTTACTAAAAGAGGATGTGGCAACTAGAGTGTTTGGAGAAATAAATAGTGATAACGTGATAAGTGTCCATATTACAGAGGAGGGTGTACTGGATGTCTTAAAATGCATAACCGTGGATAAATCCATGGAACCTGCTCAGGTGTAACCCAGAACTTTGTGGGAAGCTAGGGAAGTGTTTGCTGGACCCCTCGCCGAGATACTTGTGTCATTGATAGTCACAGGTGAGGTACTGGAAGATGGGTGCCATTATTTCAGAAGGGTGGGAAGGAAAGGTCAGGGAACAATAGACCAGTGAGCCTGAAGACAGTGGCAGAGAAGTTGTTGGAAGGGATTCTCGGGGACAGGATTTATATGTAATTGGAAAGGCAAGAAATGATTAGGGAGAGTCAGCATGGCTTTGTACAAGGAAGTCACTAACTTGGACTATAGGAAGACATAAGATTCGACATAACAGACTGGTTAGCAAGTTCGACACTGTAGAATACAGGGAGAACTAGCTATTTGGATACAGAATTGTCTAGAAGGTCTTGGAGATGTATAACATGGAAACAGACCCTTCAGTCCATTCCGTCCATGCCAACCACTTACCCCAACCCAATCTAGTCCACCTGCCAGCACCCAGCCCATATCCATCCAAACCTTCCTATTGATATACCCATCCAGATGGATTTTCAATGTTGCAATTGTACCATTCTCCATCACATCTTCTGGCAGCTCATTCCATACACGCAGCACCCTCTGCATGAAAACGTTGCCCCTCAGGTCTCTTTCATATCTTTCCCCTCTCACCTTAAACCTGTGCCGTCTAGTTCTGAAATTCCCCCACGCGAGGGAAAAGATTAGATTAGATTACTTACAGTGTGGAAACAGGCCCGTCGGCCCAACAAGTCCACACTGACCCTCCGAAGAGCAACCCACCCAGCTACATTCACCCCTTCACCTAACAGTACAGGCAATTTAGCATGGCCAATTCACCTAACCTGCATATTTTTGAACTGTGGGAGGAAACTGGAGCACCCAGAAGAAACCCGTGCAAACTCCACACAGACAATTGCCTGAGGCAGGAATTGAACCCAGATCTCTGGTGTTGTGAGGCAGTAGTGTTAGCCACCGTGCCTCCTATCCATGCCCCTCATGATTTTATAAACCTCTGAGGTCACCCCTCAGCCTCTGATGCACCTGGGAGGATCCCAGCACTCATGTCACAATAGGGCCTGGCTGATTGACTCAGCTTCAGACCAATAGGAGAGTTGGCGTGATCGTCCAGCCAATGGAAGTGAATGAGGGGTGGGTCCAGCGGGCCAACACATGACCATGAGCTTTGCAGGCACAGTGTGACTGTGAGGGGGTCTCAGTGAGTGTGAAGGGACTGGGAGAGACAGCAAAGATAGGAGAAAGATGGAGTTAGTGTGGACTGGGAGGGTTGATAAACACTGTTTCAGCCTGCTAGACCTGAAATAGATACTCCAGGTAAATTAAAACCAAAAGAACTGCAGATGCTGTAAAACACACACAACAACCAGAAGGTATTGGAAAATCTCAGCAGATCTGACAGCATCTGTGAAGAGAAATTGGTTCGCATTTTGGATCAGGTGACCCTTCCTCAGGAACTGTGATGTTACTGAGAAAAAAATGTCGGTTTATATGTAGAAGGTAGGGTTTATATGTAGAACTCACAACCCGCTGAGTAAAAAATCTGCCCCTAACATCTGTCCTATACCTACCACCCCTTAACTTAAAGCTGTGTCCCTTAGTAACAGCTGACTTCATTAGCGGAAAAGGTTCTCACTGTCAACCCTATCTAAACCCCTAATGGCAGGCTATGTAATAAAAAAGCCTGGTGTGTGGGGTAGGGAGCAAAGAAACTAAGACGTGGGAGAGTTCAGGACATAAAATTATTGAATTTGATGTTGAAGTCAGAGGATTGCAGGGTCCCCGAGTGGGAGTTGAGGTGTTGTTCTTCCAGCTTGCGTTAAAGTGTGGTGCTAGAAAAGCACAGCAGGTCAGGCAGAATCCAAAGAACAGGAGAATCGACGTATTGGGCATAGAAACACTTCATCAGAAATATGGGTAGTGGGGGAACAGGGCTGAGAGATAAATGGGGAGGGGTGTGTGGGGTTGGGGAAAGGGAGCTAGGAAGGCAACATAGATGAAACTGGGATGGTAGTGGTGAGAGGATGGAGTGGATAATTGGAAAGGAAGATGGACAGATGGGACAGTTCAAGAGGGTTGTGCTAAGTTGGAGGGTTGAATCTGTGATAAGGTGGGGGAGGGGGAGATGAGGAAACATTGATGCCGTGTGGTTGAAAGGTCCTAAGGTGGAAGATGAGGTGGTGTTCCTCCAGGCGTCAGGTGGCTCGGATTTGGGGGTGCAGGGCTTGCATGTCCTTGGCAGCATGGCGGCGGAGGGGGTGTAGCTGAAGTAGTCGGCCACAGGGCCATGGGTTTGGTTGGTGCATGTGTCCCAGAAATGTTCCCTGAAATATTCCACAAGTTGGCGTCCTGACTCCCCAGTGTAGAGGAGACCACATTGAGAGCAAAGGACACAATAGGTGAGGTGTTTGGATGGGCAGGGAAATCTCTGCTGGATGTGGGAGGATCCTTTGATGCCTTGTATGGAGGTGAGGGGAAGGTGTGGGCACAGGTTTTACACCCCTTGCAGTGGCAAGTGAAGGTGCTGGGAGTGGAGGGTGGGTTGGTGGGGAGCGTGGACCTAATAAGGGAGTTGCAGAGGGAATGATCTCTGTGGAATGCTGAAAGGGGTAGGGAGGGAAATCTATCCCTGGTGGTGGGATCTGATTGTAGCTGGTGGAAATGGCAAAGGATGATGCGTTGTATCTGTGTGGAAGGTGAAGAGTAGGGTGATTCCATCCTTGTTGCAGTTAGAGGTGTGGGGTTCAAGGGCAGTGATGTGGGAAATGGAGGAGATACACGGGAAGGGAAATTGCAGTCCTTGAAATCAGAGGCCATTTGGTATGTTCTGGAGTGTTCTGCCAGCTTGCATCAAGCTTCACTGGAACACTGCAGTAAGCATGAGACAGAGATGTTGGCCACGGAACAGGCTCGTGTGTTAAAGTGGTGGGCAACTGGAAGCTCAGGGACATTTTTGCAGGCACAATGTAGCTCATCAGCCACCATTTCCACCACCGCTACTGAGATGCTACCAGGTTCCTGTCTCCTCCATTAACAGCTTTCCACCCTCCAAGCCGGATCGTTATTCACTCCTTTGTCTTTCCAAATGTTCCTGTCTCTCTTTGGGCTCTGTCCCCACCTATTATTTACTCTTTAACCCCTATCTCCGATAGTCCAAAGATCTGTAGGTGAGGTGAATTGGCCCAGCTAAGGTTCCCGTAGTGTTCGGGGATGTGCATTAGTTCGGGGAAATGGAGAGGAATAGAATAGGAGAATGGGTCTGGGTGGGATAAACTTCGGAGGGTGGGTGTGGAATTGTTGGGCCAAAGGGCCTGTTTCCTGAAGGGATTCTAATTTTCCCAGCTGTCATCGGTTCTGAGGAAGGGTCACTGGACCCATGATGACCCTTGGTGTGTGCAGGAGGAGGAAAGGGGAGAGTGGCAGCAGAAACCGGATGAAATGTATCAGTGTAGACTGGGACGGTTTAGTTACACTCTGTGCAGATAGTTAGTCTGAATTAGAAACTCTTGGTCCCACGTTTGCAGCAAAGGGGAAGATGGCTTGGGCCTCAGGCAGTGAGAGGTCCTGGGTTATGGCCGCCATCTTTATTTGGGGCAAGGTACAAAAAGACACATGCGCGTGTCCTCTTCCTGGGTGGGGGTGGGGTGATTTGAAGAGGAGCATTTACACATCAAACACATACCAAGAGAAGTGTTTGCCTTCACTATTTATCTTGTACTGACTGTGAGCTTTGTGGGTGGGGTGGCCTCTCAGGGGAAATCAGCAACAGCCAGGTTCATGACACCACAGATAGCTCTGCTGCACAGAACGGGAGGAATGAGAGTGGCTGGGCTGCAGTGACAGGGGATCAATAATCAGGGGTACAGACAGGCACTTCTGTGGCCACAGACATGAATCCAGGATGGCATGTTACCTCCCTGGTGCCAGGATCCGCAATATCATGGAGCAGCTACAGGACATTCTGGAGCTGGAGGGTAAACAGCCCGTGGTTGTGGAACACCCAGATACCTATGATATCGCTAAACAAAGGGATGAGGGCCTGAAAGCTGAATATAGGGAGATCAGAGATACATTAAAATGTAGCTAGTGAAATGTAAATGTGAGACTTGCTCCCAGTGCCATGTGGTAGTGAGAGCAGGAATGAGAGAAGGTAGATCAGCTGGATGTGTGGCTGGGGAAATGGTGTACCAGAGAAGGGTTTAGATTCTTCAGGCACTGGGACCGTTTCTGGGTTAGGTGGGACCTGGACCAGCCTGACCGGTAATGCCTGGGCAGAGCTGAGACAAATCTGGTGAGGGCTTTTTCCAGTTTCATTGGTGAGGTTTTAACGAATCTGGCAGGGGGGGGTGGGAACTAAAGTGTAGGCTTAGATGGGTCAGATTCAGGTTAAGGAGGGGGAGGTAGAATATTCGTGATGTCATCAGTGGTTCAGAAAGCCAAAGCAAAGGAGGATTAAATGAGGATTGAGTCCCTGTTCATCCATCAGTCCTGACATCCCAGGAATCAAAGACCTGGCTATTCACCCTGTCTGTGCTCCTCTATAAGGTAACCCCTCAGTCTCTGACGCTCCAGGGAAAAAGCCCCAGCCTATTCAACCTCTCCCTTTAACTCCATAATCCTAACAATAACCTTGTAGGTATTTTCTGAAACCCTTCACATTTAGCAAAACCAAGTCATAGAGATGTCTGGAATGGAAACAGACACAGAATGGAAGCCCACGCAGACACACAGAGGGAGAATGTGCAAACACCACACAGAGCGTGGAATCGAACCCGGGGCCTTTTGTTAATCAGTGCACTGACCAATACAGGTCAGCGTCCCAAATGCAACCTTCAGCATCTGATCTCCCTGAAACTCTACTTCTGAGGAACTATGCAATTGATCTTAGCCCTCCAGAGGGATTGAAGGGGATGGGGAGAAAACAGGAGCAAGGTTGAGTTGTAGATCTATAAAATAACTATGTCCCCCCCCCGCCCCGCCCCCCCCCCACAATTTTATAAACCTCCTATAAGGTCACCCCTCAGCCTCTGACGCTGCAGGGAAAACAGCCTATTCAGCCTCTACCTGTATCTCAAATCCTCCAATTCTGGTAACATCCATGTAATCCTGTTCTGACGCCTTTCAAGTTTCACAATATTGTTTTGATAGGAAGGAGACCAGAACTGCACTGAATATTTCAAACGTGGTCTAACTAATGTCCTTTGCAGACTCAGTATGATCTCCCAACTCCTATACTCAATGCTCTGACCATGAAAGGAAAGCCTTCTTCACTATCCTATCTACCTGTGAGTCCACTTTTAAGGAGCTATGAACCTGCACTCCAAGGTCTCTTTGTTCAACAATGCTCCCAAGGACCTTACCATTAAGTGTATAAGAGCTGTTAAGATTTGCATTTTCCAAAATGCAGCACCTCACATTTTTTCTAAATTAAACTCCATCTGCCACTCCTCAGCCCATTCGCCCATCAGATTAAGGTCCCATTGTACTCTGAGGTCATCTTTTTCACTGTCCACTACACCTCCAACTTTGGTTCATCTGCAAAATTACTAATACCTCCTACATTCACATCCCAATCGTTTATATAAATGACAAAAAGGAGTGGATCCAGCACCGATCCTTGTGACACTCCACTGGTCACAGGCCTGCAGTCTGAAAAACAACCCTCCACCACCACCCTCTGCTTTCTACCTTTGAGCCAGTTCTGTATCTAAATGGCTAGTTCTCCCTGTATTCCATGAGATCTAACCTTGCTAACGAGTCTCCCATGAGGAACCTTGCCGAACGCCTTACTGAAGTCATGTCCACCGCTCTGCCCTCATCAATCCTCTTTGTTACTTATTCAAAAAAGAAACATTCTAGCCCCAGAAATATTCTAGCACCCGAATAATCGGCCCATCTCTGTGCTGATCATAATGCTATTCCAAACTAATTGCATCTGCCTGTATATGATCCATATCCCTGCCAACCCTTGCCTGCTTATGTGTCTGCCCAAATGCCTCTTGAACGTTGTGATTGTTTCTGCTTTTACCATCTCCCAGGAGAGTACGTTGTAGTCACCTACCACCTTCTGCACAAGAAACCTGCCTGACACAACTCCCTTTAAACTTTCACAGATGTTGGAAATGCTCAACAGATCATGCAGCATCGGTCAAGAAAAATCAGCTAATGTTTCGGGTCCGGTTCCCCTTTCTCAGGAACATTAACTCGAATTTCTCTTCACAGATACTACAGATCTGCTAAGCTTTTCCAGGAACTTCTTTTTTTTTTCTTAATGGTTTACAGCATCTGCAGTTGTTTCAGTTTTGGTATGCTTTCCTTTATTGGTCAGAACATTGAGTAATAGGCGTCGGGAGGTCATATTGCAGCTGCACAGGACATTGGTTAGGTAACTTTTGGAATATTCCATGCAACTCTGGTCTCCTTCCTATCAAAACGATATTCTCCAACCTGAAAGGGATCAGAAAAGAATTGCAAGGATGTTACCAAGGTTGGAGGATTTGAGCTACAAGAAAAGGCTGAATAGACTGTTTTCCCTGGAGCATCAGAGGCTGATGGGTGACGTTATAGAGATTTATAAAATCAGGAAAGGCGTGTATAGGGTAAATAGACAAGGTTTTTTCCTGTGGTGGGGAGTCCAGAACTAGGGGACAAGGATGGTGGTAGAGACAGAGGGGGGAACGGGGGTGAGGGGGGAGACAGGGGAGTGCAGTGGGGGGTGTGGACAGAGGGGCTGGATGGGGCGGAAAAAGAGGGGGTGGGGGGGACAGAGGGGCGCAGGTGGTCTGAGGAGGCGGACAGCGAGGGGGGCTATCGGGAACATGGGGGAGCAGACAGGGGGCAACAGAGTGGGAGAGGTGGGATGGAGAGTTATTTTAAAGATCTATATCTCAACCCTGTTGCTGTTTTCTCCCCGTCCCCTGCAATCCCTCAGAACAACTGCATAGTTTCTGCAAAGTAGAGTTTCGGGGAGATCAGGTGTTGAACGTGGCGTTTGGGACGCTGACCTTTATTGGTCAGCAAAGGGACTCTGGTTCGATTCCACGCTCTGTGTGGTGTTTGCACACTCACCCTGTGTGTGTCTATGTGGGCTTCCTCTGGGTGCTCTGGTTTCCTCCCACAATCCAAAGATGTGCACGTTAGGTGGATTAGCTGTGGGAAATGCTCGGTTACATGGAAGCTGTTCGATGGTTGGTCAGGTCTCATGGGCCGAATGGCCTCTTTCAACACAGTAGGGATTCTGTGACTGAGTATAGGAGTGAGGAGGTCATGCTGTACCTGTATAGGGCATTGGTGAGGCCAACTTTAGAATACTGCATTCAATTGTATTCTTCCTGATTTTGGAAAGATGTTACCAGGATAGGACTCAACCTCCTAATGGCAAGTTCCTGGGAAGTGTTGACAAACAAGTCGACCTTAGAGTGTGGATTGATAGTTCCTTGAAAGTAGGGTTGAAGGTAGACAGGTCAGTGTAGGTGGTGTTTGGTGTGCCAGCTGTTATTGAGCAGTGCACTGAGTATAGCAGTTGGGAGATCATGTTTTAATTGTTCAGTTTATTGGCTCGGCCAATTTTGAAATGCCATAAAATAAAGGAAAGCAGACTAACTGCCTTCTTCACTATCCTATCTACCTGCGACTCTACTTCCAAGGAATTATTAACCTGCACTCCAAGGTCTCTTTGTTTAGCAACACTCCTCAGGACCTTACCATTAAGTGTATCAGTCCTGCTAAAATTTGCTTTTCCAAAACACAGCACCTCACATTTATCTAAATTAAGCTCAATCTGCCACTCAGCCCATTTGCCCATCTGATCAAGATCTTGTTGTACTCTGAGGTAATCTTTTTCTCTGTCCACTTCACCTCCAATTTTGGTGTCACCTGCAAACTTACTAACTATACCTCTTATGTTCACATCTAAATCATGGATATAAATGACAAAAAGGAGTGGATCCAGCACCGATCCTTGTGGCACTGCACTGGTCACAGGCCTCCAGCCTGAAAAGTATCCCTCCACTACCACCCTCTGTCTTCTAACTTTGAGCCAATTTTGTATTCAAGTGGCTAGTTGTCCTGTATTCTGAGATCTTACCTTGTTAACAAGTCTCCGATGAGGAACCTTGTCGAATGCCTTACTCAAGTTCATGTAGATCATGTCCACCGCTCTGCCCTCATCAATCCTCTCCGTTACTTCTTTAGAAGACTCAGTCAAGTTCATGAGACATAATCTCCAACGCACAAAGCTGTTATTAATATCCACGACTTAACTCTGTACATTGGGGTCTGCGTCGCCCAGTTATGGGTGTTAACATTCTGGATAAAGTTCAAGTACACCAGCTTTGTGTTGGTGACTGTGTATTGAGTCTTGTTAATAACACCAACACAGGTGAGTTCCTTTTGAAAGGCAGTCCCTATATCCCTCACCCCCTCCCATCCGCTCCGTCTTCTCCATCCCCACTGTAGACAGTAAGTGGGAGGAGCTCATGGAGTTTCCATGTGAGTGAGACTAAGAAAATCTTGCTTTCTTTCCACTAGTCCATCAAGAAATGGTGGTAGTATCCTTACCTCTGGACCAGGAGGATCGGGTTCAGAGTTGGGTAACAGCATCTTTGAAGATGCTGATTGGAAAACATGCCCAAGCCACCAGGCCATACTGTCTCCCAGCTGTCCCTGCCTGAGTCTCCAAACAGAACCTTCCTGTAGTTTGTCCCCTGTCAGACTCTCCCATTGCTCACTTTGTCCAGGATCCCCTCCAGGGTCCTGTCCCTCACTGACCTGTCCATTCCCAGTGTCCTCCACATTCATTTATTGTTTACAATCCCATTGTCTCAGTTCTCCAGCCCCGCCCCCTCCACTCTATTGGGCAGCAGCTGCTGTCAATCACCCAGGCTCCTGTCTGATCTGGAGCACGTGCTGTAAGAGGGGAGACCGGTGCACGGACGCAGTGCTGGCCAATTGTCGGAGTATGTGCAGTATGGGTCAGTGCCAGGGAGGCTGTCGGTGTGTGGGATTAATCTGTCATTGGCAGCTCCCTCCCTTCCTCTATCTGGGAATAGGACTGGGGAATAATCCTTCTCCTGGTATCCTGACGAGTGGTCAAAGTATGAATGGGAGAGCATTTTGCTGAAAGTTGTCAGAACTCTTGTGAAGATTCAGGATTTTTATGGAAAGCGACAAGATTGGGCCTGCAGTTACAGTTCTAATTTGGTGCATTTTAGGTCAACCAGATATGATTTGGCCAGTGTGTGCAGGAAGCAATGTATGCAGAGGATGGGGCTGTGGAAAATAAATAAGAGGTTCCAGACTGATTTTTTTTCCCAATGTGGTTCTGACCAGGAAGGAATCCCTGGGAGGTGGGGGGAGGATTCACTAACACCTGGGAGGCTCCGAAACAAACTCATTGATTTGGTTCTTCGTCTGCAGACAGGAGCTAGGAAACTGAATTCAAAGAGAAGAGAACGAACTGGGTGTGGAGGAAAGGAGTGAGGAGATCGGTTTGGTCTTCAGTTAACAAGAGAGAAATTGTGAGACTGAGATTTAATGATTTGGGGGAACAAGGAAACTAAATTTAATACTATCATTGTCTTATGAAGTTCCATCCTGTATTAACAGTGGTTGAGTTGTTGTCTATGTTGGAGGGTACTGAAAGGGTGGATTTGCAGATGAGAAATTCAAATTTAACTTCATGTTCAGACCTGATGGTTACTTGATCCGTGCCGATCTGAATATCATTGGCCTTTTCATCTGGAAGGAAAGGTATACATTCTGTCCCTGGGTGAATATTTCAAATGTCAGTTTGACTGGAAAAAGTACTGAGACACAGCCAAGTCCACGTTAGCATGGTTTGTGGCTTTGAATGGAGGCTGGTTATCAGTATTATCTCCATGGCAACGGCAGTTTAAAAAGTCTAGTTTAATTCAGCACTTTGTGTTCAAACAACACACCCCTCCCCAACACCCCTCTGGCTCACTCAAGAACCTGAAAGGCGCTTCAGTTTCAGTGGGGTTGTCTGTCAGGATTCTGATGTGGAGGAGCTGGGGTTGGAGTGGGGTGGACAAAGTTATAAATCTCACAACACCAGGTTATAGTCCAACAGGTTTATTTAGAAGCACTAGCTTTCCAAGCACGGCGTAATTTTTAAATTTATCAGGTGTATCTCTATGATAACAGACTTCTTCAGTTAAGTACTTCAACAATTACAGAGGCCACATGTTCCCCATACAATAAGTTCCCCTCTAGCAGTGTCAACTGCTATTCTGGCCCTGGGGATAGTTACTCATCACTTTTTATCCCCAATCCCATCAAGCTTTCTGTTGATCTTTTGAAGTTTTTCTAATCTCCTTGGTCTTTGCCAATTTGTATGCCTTCTATTTCAATTTGATACATTCCCTTATTTCCTTAGCCACCCGTGGCAGATTACTCCTTTTCCTACAGTCCTTCCTTTTTGCTGATATCTACTTTTGCTGAACACTTTTTTTTGATATTTCTCCACTGTCCGTCAACTATCCCACCCTAAAGTCTTTGCTTCCAGTCTACATTTGCCAACTCCTGCCTCATCCTGTTGTAGTCTCCTTTGTTTAAGCACAGGATCTTGGGACTGGATTTAATCTTCCCGCTTTCCACCTGTATTCTAAATTCAACCAGATTTATCACAAGTCTTTTATCAGATTACGAGGTGAGGTGATGTTTCCTAGGTGTTTTGGTATTCATTATCAGAGACCTTGGCTTTGTAATAAAGTATAGGATAGATATTCACAACAGAGTATTCTGGACAGTGTGAATGTACTACACAGTCTGAAACCATAAATCACTCTCTCCCCTCAGTTTAAAATTGCAAAATCATTATCTCCTACACGCTTCCTCACTATCTAAAGTTTGGAACATTAATCCACCTGACTATCCTGCTTTTTCCGAAAATCGCCTCGGCTGAAGATGGTGGTTTTTGGATAAGCACTGTGCACAGGGGAGGCAATGCAGCCCTTGGAACCAGCTCCACCATTTACTACGATGATGATTGAGCTCGCCTCAGT
Organism: Chiloscyllium punctatum; assembly: GCF_047496795.1. Taxonomy (NCBI): domain Eukaryota; kingdom Metazoa; phylum Chordata; class Chondrichthyes; order Orectolobiformes; family Hemiscylliidae; genus Chiloscyllium; species Chiloscyllium punctatum. Next base: position 40,496,951 of record NC_092757.1, on the reverse strand, counting down.
CTCAGCTGGATTTTCCCGCCTGCTCTCTCTCTCACCCTTCAACTCATTGCAAATTCAACATCTATATCTCTTCAGTAAATTTGCTCATTGTCCTGACATCCACCACATTTTGAATACGAAATTCCACAGAATCACAACACATGGAGATAGTTACATTCTTCTTCATGAGAATAGAATAGAGTCCTTATAGTGCAGAAACAGGGTATTCACCCATCGAGTCCACATCAACCCTATGATGAGCATCCTATTCAGTCCCACCCATCTCCTGTAACCCTGCATTTCCCATGGCTAATTACCTAATCTGCAAATGCATGAACACTGGGCAATTTAGCTTGGTCAATCCACCTAACCTGCACATCTTTGGACTGTGGGAAGAAACTGGAGCACCCAGAGGAAACCCACGCAGACACGGGGAGAACGTGTTAACTCCACACAGTCGCCTAAGGCTGGAATCAAACCCTGCTCCCTGATGCTTTAAGGCAGCAGTGCTAGCCACTGAGCCACCTCTGCTTAAAATCTGCTACCCCTTACTAATTTCCCCACCCCCCAATTGGATGAATCTATGTCCTTTACGTCAGACATTGGGTTGTCTAACCAGATGTCTCAGTAAAACCCAGTAACAGCCCATATGTCCTGAGTGTCTGAATGGGGATCCAACACTTTTCATTCACTGTCCAGAGTTAGGTCTCCAGTGGATTCATGGGGACTACTACTCCCACAATCCCTGAGGCAGGGCCCACACGTGTGAGGGGAAACCCGGCACTGTATATGTACAGAATGTGGGTGGGTTTTGGAGCATGTATTTGAGGTAACTAGTGGAAAGTATTTCACACTGCGATTGGCTGAAGGAGGGATGTATCTGCTTGTAGCATTGATCGGTTGGGGGTCAAGGTGTCACCACACCCATGTGGGGCCAAAGTCCATCCCCAACTCATCATAACACTGAGAATCGACCAATGGGAAGCAAAGAAGGATCTGACCCATTCTCCCAGACTGAAGGTTCCTCTTCTGTCCAGGATCTGCCACCTCCCTTTCTGTTTCCTTTTGTTTCATTCTGCTGTTTCATTATTGATTTGCAGCAACTGAAGGGAAAGGAAGTGAACCCAGAAAGGGTGCAGAGTCAAACCAGGGATGGGAAGTGGTGGCTTGGATCTGTTTATCAGTAACTCCATGAGAATGGGGAGGGTGTATATTAGGGGCAGCAGAGTCAGAATGGTGGGAGAGAGTAAGTGGGCTGGAGGGTTACAGCTTTGGGGGAAGAAAGGGAAAAAAGATATCCCAGAGAAACTAGAATTGTCTGTTCTGAGTTTCTAATCTGTACATATTCCTTTATTCAGGGTGCTAGATGGTGAAGATTTGCAGACTGAAATCTCAAAATCATGTGCAGATTGTGATTAAGTTAACCAGCATTTGAAGAGCCAAAGATTGAGAATCACTCGGCCAAAGTCCTGCAACACTCTCCCTCACAGCATTGTCGGTCTATCTGTAATAAATGGACTGTGAATGGTTCAAGACAGCAGCTCAGTACCATCTTCTCGAGGGTAACGATAGATGGGGAATAAATGCTGGCTGAGCCAGTGATGCCCATATCCTGGAAATGGGTTCTATCTCTAGTTGCTGAAACCCAGTTGATGTTACTGCAGGATGATGAGGGATGCTGAGTGCATCCTCCAGGAGGCAGACCCATCACATTACCGCTGTCTACACCCACACAGTAACACAGTAACGTCACTGGAGCAAAAGGCAGTGAAGCTAACGGAGGACTTTTGATATAGTTCTTCGAGATAATGTCATGAAAGGGGATTGGGACACAACAAGAACAGGAGTCTGAGCTGGATGGTCAGCTGTTTCCCATTGAAAGGCCGAATGGCCTCCTCCTGCTGCTATCTCCCAGGTATGTATATAGCCGTGGAGCCCGGGTAGGAAGAAGTAGGCAGGGCAGGGATTCTCCAGGAGATTGCACTTCCACAACAGTTTTCAGTGAGGGATGGTTTGATGGATTTTATTTAACATTTGTCTTTAACACAAGGATTGTGAATTTTGGTTTTAAAATGTTGTAAAAGTTTATTGCACAACAAATAAAATTAAAGAAAAGAATTAAACTGTCTGAATATAACAGTTTTAAAATTTCAAATGCCCTATAAAACAAAATCCTACCTACTCCCGGACACCATCACTTTCCAGTTACTCAAACTCCAGGGAAATATTCCCTCCCTGTCTGGACCTTTGGTTTGATTTAACTGCTTTTCAGTTCTCCTTCTGTGAGCTGTGAAGCGTTTTTTTCCCCCATTTCTCTGAACCAGAAGTGTTATCACACACAGCTGAACAACCTTCCCACCATCAACATCATCATTACGCCATTTTGCTTTTTGTTACCTGCAGTAAGCTACCCGTATAACCAATTGACTATTTATAAACAAAGCCCATTACACACACAGCACACCATTACAAGTGACAGAGTGGGAAGGGACTAAATCAAAGTAGAGTTGGGAGGGAAGGGGCAGCGGTGGAGATAAAGCACTGTATCCCCTGCGGTGCCCACCTCTATCTAAAGGCATCGAGAGCATTGATACACATCATACGCTCCTTCTCCAAGGACACCCTGCTGTGTAGCCTTTATCCTCAATCATAGAATAGAATCTCTACAGTGTGGAAGGAGAGCATTGGCCCATCAAATCCCACCAACCATCTGAAGAGCATCCCACCCTGAGCACTCTATCCCTGTAACACTGCATTTCCCATGAGCTGATCCACCTGGTCTGCACATTCCTGGACACTGTGGGCTATTTAGCACAACCGATCCACCTAACCTGCACATCCTTGGACTGTGGGAGGAAACCAGAGCACCGAGAGGGGCCCCACGCTATAATGGGGAGAATGTGGGAACTCCACACAGGCGGTTGGACAAGGCTGGACTCCAACCTTGTACCTGGTGCTGTGAAGCAGCAGTGCTACAATCACAATTTAAATCAAAACAGATGATCCCTGTTCATTGTCACATTACTGTTTGTGGAGACTTACTGCCCAGAGAGACATCCTGAGGTTCAGAAAGTGGCAAAATAAATTCAGTCAACTCCAGCCCAGTTAATGTAGTTAACAACAGCAACAACATCAATACTCCAACAGTGTCATCATGTACAAGATCCAGTCCTGACTCTGATGAACAGTAACTCCAGAATCCGAGTCCTGCAGTGATGTGTGAACTCTACCCCACACGGAGCAGGTGGATGACCACTTCCCTGGGGCACTCACTGGGCTCTCAGTCATGTTGAAGACTCAGCAAATCCCTTGTCACACAGAGAGGTAAACAGCTCCTACACAGTGTGAATCCGCTGGGGTCTCAGGGGGTGGAATGAATCACTGAATCCCTTCTCACACACTGAGCATCTGAATGGCCTCTCCCCTGTGTGGGACTGGGGTCTCAGTAAGTGATGCATTTGAATGAATCTCTCCCCCACACTGGGAGCAAGTGAAAGACCTTTCCCCAGAGTGAGCTCGCTGGTGTTTCAGCAGATCGGAGGACTGAGTGAATCCTTTCCCACACATTGAGCAGGTGGATAGCCTCTCCCCAATGAGAATGCACTGATGTCTCCACAGGTGAGAGATTTGAATGAATCCTTTCGCACACATGGAACAGGTGAAGGGTCGAAATCCACTGTGCCATCTCTGGTGTATCAACAGATTGTAAGATCGAGGAAATCCCTTCCCCATACATGGAGCAGGTGAACGGCCTCTCCCCAGTGTGACTGTGTCAGTCAGTGTCCCGCTGGGAGGGGTAAGTGAATTCCTTCCCACAGTCCCCACATTTACACAGCCTCATCCTGGTCCAAACACATTGGTGTCTTCCCAGATCACATGACCAGTTAAATATTCGACTGCATGCATAGCATAAGAATGATTTCTCTGGGCTGGGAATGCTGTTTTCCCCTTCCATATTACCAATAAGGATCAGGACATGCGGAATTGGAAGACTCTGCAGTTGATGTGATGTTAAAACTGAGTTTCCCATTGGGAACTCTCTCTCTCTCTGTAAAGCAAGGTTTTCCCTGTCATCACTACAACTCCCAACACCAGCTCTCCCTTCAGTTCTCCTGAATTTCTAAATTTGGACTAATGCAATGACCTCAGTAATGTGCCTTTCTCTCACTTGTTTCTGAAGTTAAATTAGGGCCATTTTGAATAACTTTATACACTTTACGAGCAGACCTCGTACTTACTCTATCATTTACGATTTGTAACCCATGGGAAATTTGTTACCATCTCCAATGACCGTTATAATGTTCTGACCACTTCTCTGGAGCCAGCGTAAGTCAGTTCTAATAATTATCAATAGATTGTATCTAAACAGGATGCCCCCATAACAGTAGGCACTGTGACACTCAATGCCCATCATTTAAGTTCTTTTTCTTTAAGCCCCTCATGTGTCTGGCAAACTGGCAATACAATTGAAGATATTTTATACAGTAACCTTACAGTCTCAATTGCCAGTTCCAGTCCTTGAAGCAGCCAGTAACATGCACCAGTGAATTGAATTCTAACAGCAGCATTGCCCTGGCAGAAGGGATTGAGGAGAATGAAGCTGTCTTCTCTGGACTATCTAAACATGAAACACTTCAAATTAACAAAAATCTTAAAGAGATCAATATGGTAGATACAGCAAGAGTGTGCTTCCTGCCTGGTATGTCTGGAATGAATAAGCACTAACTGTGGTATCTTTACCAAACATCCCCTTTAGCTGCATCAATGTTTAAGATTTATTTGCTGCTCTAATTCCACTGTCCTGATCACTCCCATCTGTAACTGCTGTAACATTGATGGCCATGCAAATTTATAACATTTGATTCAATCCATCCCAAAACCTTTCTGTATCTGTGTCTCACTTTTGTTCACCAAGACTCTCATTCAATCTGACCTCTTCACAATCCCTGCTCTGATATTTCCTTAGAGGGCTTAAAATTAAATGTTCACAGAAGGACAAAAGAAGGCTGATTGGCTCATCAGCTCTCCAAAGGATCACCTCACCGAATGCCATTCTTTACCTTTACCCCATAAACATTCCCATTCATCCTCTTCCAATAACTGTTCAATTCTATTCTCTTCATTGTACCTGGCTCCACCACACTCTTTGGCAGTGCATTCCTGACCATAAACTTTCTCTGCATGAAAACGTTTAGTCTCATGTCACGTGTGCTTCTTTTGTCAATCCCTTTACATCGGTCCCTCCTCATGACTGATTCTTCCATGAATGTCAACAGTTTCTCCCGGTCTACTCTCACTAGATCCCTCTTGGAGGTATCTTTACACAGTATCCCCCGGGATGGTGAATATCATAGCTCCTGGTCACAGGAGACCAGTGTGAGACCATTCAGGTGCTCTCACTGTGGGACTGCGTTCAGTAAACCATCCAGCCTCACTGCACTCCAGTGAATACTCACTGGGGAGAGGCCATTCACCTGCTCTGAGTGTGGGAAGAAATTCACTCAGATATCCATCTTGATGAAACACCGAGCTCACAAGTAACCACAGTGATTGGATTTGTTTTGTTTGTTCATGGGATCACGGCATCACTTGCTGGGGCAGCATTTGTCATCCTTTCTAACTGCCTAGGAGATGGTTCAGAGTCAACCACATTATTCAGGGTCTGGATTCACATGTCAGCTGGACCAAGTCAGAATTAACACAGTTTCCCAGACCCAATGATATGAAGAGTTGCTTTCTGGTCTATTATCCTATTTCAGGAATGATAATGAGTAAGTAATGTTTGCAGTTGATTTAAAAGTGAAAGACCAAACTGGGTTTTATTCTGATTGAGCACGTCCTCCTGTTTTTCTCAGTTGTTTTTGACAATCTCATTCCCCTCGCACCAGAACCTGTTCCAGAGAGTGTTACAGAAAAGGCAGAATGGTCAGCTGCAGCTGGTCACCTGACTGGTCACTGGACCCAACGGTTCACTCTCCACAGATGCTGCCAGATCTGCTGAATTTTTCCAGCATTTTCTGTTTTTGTTTCTGATTTCTCAGCATTTGCAAATGTTTAGTTTTTCAATAATGATCTTGTCTTTGCAGAGGAGTTTATTGATGAGTTTGGAGGGTTTTGAAAATTGCAAGTTAGGCCATAAATCAGCTGACTGAACAAACCTCCTGTGTTTGAACTAAACCCACTAATGTTCAGTGGCTCCCTCTCCTGCCACCCGGATTTAACTCTCATCATGGAATGCTGTCTCGTATTACTGCAGGAGTGCCCACAAGGACTAATCCTGGAGTCTGTATCCCCTGGCATCCCAAAACCCCATTTATTTCCTTCTTCCCATTTCATTCTGGCTATTGAACTCTCAGTTTCAATCCAATCTCCTGTCATGCTCTTCAACATGCCCATGTGGGTGGATTAGAGGCAGTTGGGATTTAATGAAGGGCAGTGGGGATTAGGCAGAAGCACGAGGAGAGGTGACAGCAAATAAAGTTCTCGTTGTAATGGCAGAGATTTTCTGTGACCCAATGAGTGTTGAGGCACCTGAGATTGTGGGGGGAGGCAGATTCAATCAGGGATTTGGGAAACCTGTCCATCTGATTGTTAACTCAGACAAAAAGACAGAAAGAAAGAGGCACATTTAGATAGCACCTTTGATGACCTGGGGCAATGAAACATGCTTCAACCCCAATGATTTCAACCTCAAATCTCTAAAAACACAGACACAAAACTTCCTACTTGTACCAGGTTGTCTCTCAGCCTCTTTTTTTCTTGAGAAAAGAGTTTTAAGATGTTGAGCCATTCCTGGTGTTTGTAACCTCTGTGTCCTTGTAAGATGTATGACTGAACCTTTATTTTCCTGTTCCCTGTGAGTGATATCAGCAGCACAAACAGGTCCTGACCTGTGAGGGGTTTCAGTTGGAGTATTTGTATTTACAAATTCATTCTCACCCTCACGTACAGTGTGAAATTGCTGTAAAACAGAAGGAAAGGAGTGAGTGAGCACCCACAGAAACACCAAGGCAGTGTGTCTACCTGAGCTGAATGAACCTGGACTTAGGAAAATGTGACAACAATCACAACTAGTTAAAGTCACAGACTCCCTGAGGCGCATAAAGAGACTATTCGGTCCATCGAGTCTGCAATGACCTGCTGTCCCAACCTACCTCCATAACCCCACATTTACCATGATTAACCCAACCCACCTAACCTACACACTACAGGTCATGTCAGCATGGCCAATCTAGTAAACCTGCACATCTGTGGGAGGGTCATAGATTATGTGTAAGTGCTCAGAATTGTGGATGAAGGCTCACAAATACTTGACTCTGACGCAAATGGTCTGTTTTTTTTTCAAAACAAAATCTGGGGGAAACTGCAGCCAGAAAGATTTCTGATTCTCTCATGAGGAAGAGAATTCAAAACTCATGCCACTGACCCAGGGGGTGCCGTGAAGTCACAGAGGTCTGGGAACCATCAGAAATGTAACAGGTTGTGAGCAAGGTGGGGCGAGACAAGGACAAAAAGACAGCCTATCACACGGGCGAAGGCAGGAGCGATTAAATAGCAGAAATGGTAGTCCCTCAAGGCCATGGGGAATGGAGTTAGGGCTGGGAAAGAAACCAGGAAACAAGGTGTGCAGCTGTCAAAGAAATACATTGAAAAACAGATTATGACAACAGAGAGGACAGAGTTCACAGTCTGAAATTGTTGCCGTCATTAGTGAGTACAGAACGCTGTAAAGCCTGGATCGCTCTATTACAGCCAACATATACAGGATGGACCAAGTAGCCTCGATCTGTGCTGTAACTTACTGACAAATTTATTCTGACATTTGGAATTCAGGTCGATGATATTCATAAATTCTCAAATTGGATTTGAGTTTAATATTCTGGAGAAATATCAAATAAATCACAATGATCCCAGTCTGCAGACTTTAGTCCATAGCCCTGCATGCTCCAGCATTTCAGTTACATCCATGTCATTTTATCCTAATGTGATGCTGGCTGCTGCGTCTACCACCCCATCAGTGAGTTCCTGCTCCCCACCATCTTTGCGTGAAATGAATTCTCCCCTCCCCTTCTTTCTGAGAAGAAGTTTCAATCTAAAACCTCCAGTTTCTGACCTCTCTGTTATGAATAGCTCCTTCCTATCCACTCGATCTGGATTCCTCAGCATCTTATCATTTCAATTAAATCTCAGCTCATCCTCCTCGGAAAACATCCCCAACCTATCCAACTTTTCCTCAGAGCAAACATTCTCCAATCATGGAAACATTCTGATCAATCTCCTCTGTACCCTCTCTGGTGAGAACACATCAATGTGGGGACTAGGAGTGAGTGCAGTACTTTAACCATGGATTAACTAGTGTTCCTGACATTTCCAGTGTCACCTCCATGTTCTTGTGGTTGTCGCTCACACAAGGAGTGTCCTGGTTTTCCCACATGGAACTGGATGTGCACTCCATGGGACTGGGATTCCCGACCATGTGTTTATTTGTTAACTAATTCTAAATTAACTTCAGATTAAAACAAGATTATCAGCTACCCACCAATCAACTTCTTCCATTATTCTCAAGTCACCTTACTTTTTAAAATCTGTTTAAAATTATTACTATCTAAACACAACAGGCTTAAATTTGCTGAACAAGTATTCAGATGTCTTCTCTGTTACAATCACTTGAAGATTATCATTGCCTTCAGCTACATCTGGTGAATTGAACACTGATTGTAAATATATGAATATCAAATGGACTTGAGTTTGATGATAATTAATCTAGTCTGACATTCTTGTTGATTAATATCAATATAAACAGCAATGGGGTTGATTCATACCTACCCTCTGGGTAATTAGGGATGGGCAGTAAATGCTGCCAGGCCAGCAACACCCTTATCCTGTGAATGAATAAAGGAAAATAAAAGTCTCTACCCAGTGTGAATCTGTACATGTTCAACGATGATGTGAACATTTCCAAAACTAAGTTCTCTATGTGCAAAACTTTATGAACTGCCAATACCATTGTTCATTATTTGGTGTGAACAAGGGAAAAAAAAATCATCCAACTGTGGTTATGAGTAAATTCACTGGTGTCTCAGCAGGATGGATGCCTGAGTGAATCCCTTCCCCCCCGCCCCCGACACAGAGTAGGTAAACAGCTCCTCCCCAGTCTGACTGGTTTGGCCCGTTTCCTGGTGGGAATGGGTAAAGAATTCCCTTCTGACATTCCCCACATTTCCAGAGTTGGTCCAGAGTCTGGCTGCACCGGGGTTTTGCCATTTCAGATAAATGCTGGCAGATTGTTCCACACACCGTTACCCCCATCCCCCAGAACCCAGTATAAAGCAGGAAACACTATCGCCTGCTGTGGAGGGACAGCCTGTATTGGTCTGTGTAGGAACACTGAGCAGATTGACCTCAATGACAATTTAATCGGTGACCAGAGCAGTTAAGCAAGTCCAAATAAAATGCATTAGAGCACAGAAAGAGGCCCATCAAATCCAACCTGTCACTCTGTAGCAGAATCCCTTATTCTCATTTCCCATATGTCCCCCAAACTCTGCAATTTTATTTCCTTCAGATCTGATATAATTATTTTTTATCAATCATTCATCTTCTCTGCTTGCATCACCATAATAGGCAGCATGTACAGTCAGCAGAAACACTTGCTCATCTTCTGCTTTCTCTAAACCTTACATCTGATCTTAATTCTTGTGTCATCACCTATCGAATACAGATATTTTTGTCTGTTACATCTAGGTCTGTTACTTCAGCCCCCATCTCGGCCACTCCCACAACCACTTCCACCTCTCACAATCCTTCATGCATTACACGTGACATCACTTCCGCCCTTCACATCATCGCTGATGCCACATGCTCAGTGACTTCAGCCACCCCTACTGCCGTGGTCACACCACTTCTGCCCCCACCAGTGCCACTCACCTGCATTCTGCTGACATGCCCCCCACAGACCCCACTGTCACTATCCCCACCCCCCAGAACCCCAAGGGGAACACCACCCCTGCTCATGACTCCACCCCCATTCCCCCCACCATCACACCCATTCCACTTACAGGTTCCGCCCCCACTCCCAGCTCTACATCCACACCAGATCCCAGCTCCCGGCCCTGCCGAGTTTTCACCGTCCCCCCAGACCTCCCCCTCACTGAGGATGAACGATCAGTCCTCAGCAAAGGACTCACCTTCATCCCCCTCCGTCCACGCATCAATGAATTTAATACACGCTGTGACATCGAACAATTCTTCCATCGCCTCCGCCTCCGAGCTTACTTTCACAATTAGGACTCCCGCCCACCTTCCGAGGACCCCTTCGCCCACCTCCAACACACTGCATCCACCTGGACACCCCGTGCTGGCCTATTACCTGACCTTGACCTCGTCATTTCCAACTGCTGCCGGGACATTAACCGCCTCAACTTGTCTACCTCCCTCCCCCACTCCAACCTCTCACCCTCACAACACGCAGCCCTCCAATCCCTCTGCTCCAATCCCAACCTCACCATCAAGCCAGTGGATAAAGGGGGCCACTGACCCCTACACTGCTAAAGCCAAACGTCAACTCGAGGACACCTCTTCCTACTGCCTCCTCGACCATGACCCCACCCCCCATCACCAACCCATCATCTCCCAGACCATACAGAACCGCATCACCTCAGGAGATCTCACACCCACAGCTTCCAACCTCATAGTCCGGGAACCCCGCACTGCCCGGTTCTACCTCCTTCCCAAGATCCACAAGCCTGACCACCCTGGCCGACCCATTGTCTCAGCATGCTCCTGCCCCACTGAACTCATCTCTACCTACCTCGACACTGTCCTATCCCCCCTAGTCCAGGAACTCCCCACATATGTTCGAGATACCACCCACGCCCTCCACCTCCTCCAAGACTTCCATTTCCCTGGCCCCCAACGCCTCATCTTCACCATGGATATCCAATCCCTCTACTCCTCCATCCATCATGACCAGGGCCTCCAAGCCCTCCGTTTTTTCCTCTCCAGACGCCCCCAACAGTTCCCTTCCACCGACACTCTCGTTCGTTTGGCTGAACTGGTCCTCACCCTTAACAATTTCGCCTTTGAATCCTCCCACCTCCTCCAGACCAAAGGGGTAGCCATGGGCACACGTATGGGCCCCAGCTCTGCCTGTCTCTTTGTTGGCTATGTAGAGCAGTTGATCTTCTGTAATTACACCGGCACCACTCCCCACCTCTTCCTCCACTACATTGGTGACTGCATTGGCGCCACCTCGTGCTCCCGTGAGGAGGTTGAGCAATTCATCAACTTCACCAACACATTCCACCCTGACCTTAAATTTACCTGGACCATCTCTGACACCTCCCTCCCCTTCCTGGACCTCTCCATCTCCATTAAAGATGACCGATTTGACACTGACATTTTTTACAAACCCACCGACTCCCACAGCTACCTGGATTATACCTCTTCCCACCCTACCTCTTGCAAAAATGCCATCCCGTATTCCCAATTCCTCCGCCTCCGTCGGATCTTCTTCCAGGAGGACCAGTTCCACCACAGAACACACCAGATGGCCTCCTTCTTTAGAGACCGCAATTTCCCTTCCCACGTGGTTAAAGATGCCCTCCAACGCATCTCGTCTACATCCTGCACCTCCGCCTCAGACCCCACCCCTCCAACCGTAACAAGGACAGAACGCCCCTGGTGCTCACCTTCCACCCTACCAACCTTTGCATAAACCAAATCATCCGCCGACATTTCCGCCACCTCCAAACAGACCCCACCACCAGGGATATATTTCCCTCCCCACCCCTTTCCGCCTTCCGCAAAGACCGTTCCCTCCGTGACTACCTGGTAGGGTCCACGCCCCCCTGTAACCCACCCTCCCATCCTGGCACTTTCCCCTGCCACCTCAGGAACTGTAAAACCTGCACCCACACCTCCTCCCTCACCTCTATCCAAGGCCCTAAAGGAGCCTTCCACATCCATCAAAGTTTTACTTGCACATCCACTAGTATCATTTATTGTATCCGTTGCTCCCGATGCGGTCTCCTCTACATTGGGGAGACTGGGCGCCTCCTAGCAGAGCGCTTTAGGGAACATCTCCGGGACACCCGCACCAATCAACCACACCGGCCCGTGGCCCAACATTTCAACTCCCCCTCCCACCCTGCCGAGGACATGGAGGTCCTGGGCCTCCTTCACCGCCGCTCCCTCACCACCAGACGCCTGGAGGAAGAACGCCTCATCTTCCGCCTCAGAACACTTCAACCCCAGGCCATCAATGCGGACTTCAACAGTTTCCTCATTTCCCCTTCCCCCACCTCACCCTAGTTCTAAACTTCCAGCTCAGCACTGTCTCCATGACTTGTCTGGACTTGTCCAACCTGCCTATCTCCTTTTCCACCTATCCATTCCACCCTCTCCTCCTTGACCTATCACCTTCATCCCCTCCCCCACTCATCCATTGTACTCTATACTACTTTCTCCTCACCCCCACCCTCCTCTAGCTTATCTCTTCACGTTTCAGGCTCACTGCCTTTATTCCTGATGAAGGGCTTTTGCCCGAATCGCCGATTTCGAAGCTCCTTGGATGCTGCCTGAACATTGTGATTGTTTCTGCTTTTGCCATCTCTCAGGCAAGTACATTCTAGTCATTGACCCACCTTCTGCATAAGAAACTTGCCTGATACAACTCCCTTTGAACTTGCACATGTTGTCGGAAATGCTCAGCAGATCATGCAGCATCTGTCAAGAAAACTCAGTTAATGTTTCGGGTCTGGTCACCCTTCCTCAGAAACATTAACTCTGATTTCTCTTCACAGATGCTGCTAGACCTGCTGAGCCTTTCCAGAAACTTCTGTCTTTCTTTCTGGTTTACAGCATCTGCAGTTGTTTTGGTTTTCATTTCCTTTAAATATGCCCCCTCTCCCCTCAAATCTAGAGTTGATTTCCTCCTTGAAAAAAGATTCAGATTATTCACTCTGTCTGGCCTCTCAGGTTACCCAGCAGCCACTGACCTTGCAGTGACAACAATCCAAGTCTTACCAACCTCTCACAATCCAGGGAACATCCTGGTAAACCTGTTTTCACCCTCTCCAAAGCCTCCACATCCTCCTGAATTGGCCATGAGAGCTGAGGCAAACTCAGAAACACAGGGGAATAGCTGCAGTACAGGGAGGGGAACCAGACCCACAATATTACAAGTGAAGCAGGAAAGGGCACATAGACAAGGAACGTAGGCAGAGAGAGGGAGATAGATGTTCACATTGTGTGTGTGCCTGTGTTCACATAGGCACATGAATATTCATTGATGCTGTGTTTGCGAACCAGCAGAACAGGAGCATCTATATCAGTTACCGACACGGATTTGCCCCTCACCCCTCAATTACTAAAATGAGAGCAGTCGGAGAGGGAATCGAGGAAGCTGGATGAAATAAACCTGTCCCCATGCAGATCATGGATCTGGCAAAATATATTCAGATATGGGAGTGTGAAACTGAGAAAGGACCATTCTGGGAATTGCCATTTTAGAACAGTTCGGAGCAACTATTGATGTAGAGACACAAACTCTAATATGGGAACAACGTGGCCAGGCCTGGGACAGGAAGCAAAGGAGAGGCATAATCTCCAGAGTAGTTACCTGGCAGGGAGACTGGAACAGTCAGGGAATCTGGGGAGTTATAGCTAGGACCCAAACAGCAGTGTGGGTAACTCAAACAGGAATGTGGGCTATTGTCTGTAGATCCTGTAAAGATCGAGGGCCCTCTCACTCCCCACACAAACAGGATCCCATTAAAGCTGGGGCTGAGGAGGCAATAATTGTGACAGTAACAGATTGAGAGAAGCAGGGAATAGTCAAACCAACAGTATCCCAGACTAACTCACAGAAGCCGGACGGCTCATCCCACCAAACTATTGATTATACCTCCCTCAGTAAATCTGCCACTAAAGAGTATCCTACAGTGGCGAACCCCGCCGCTATATTTAATGGATTAAAATTGCAACAGGATACAGTCTCAGCCCTTGATATTGTGAATGGGTTTTGGTCCATACCTGTGGACCTGGAACGGCAGAATAAGCTGGTATTTACTGTCTGAGGAAAGCAGTAGACCTGGATCCAGTTACCTCAGCGATCCCATAATATTCCAGTATATCCCACAGATACATGGGCTGATGGAGTTCATCGATTTCATCTTACCAACACCTCATTACCTCAGTTGGTGAGAAAAAACATATCCGGATATTAAACAGGGTATTGGGTCAGGTCAGGCAGGCTGGACTTAAAATTAACCCACAGAGAGTGGGAAGGTAGGGAGAGACTACCTGGGACATCACATCAGGGAGATCAAATCAGGAAGGGAGAGGGGACAATCCCAGTGGAACGAAAGACCATGATTTTAAAACTATCCACCTGCACACCGTGAAGGGGGTAAGGCAAACTTTAGGATTGTTTAATTGCCATGGGAATTTTGTGGAGAATTACCCAGAAGTGGCAGAACCATCACAAACCCTCACAGAAGAATTGACCTTAGGCAGGAGTCAGGGAGTCAACATGTACACAGACAGACAGCATGCCTTTGGTATAGTTCATGACCATGTGATGGCCTGGGCTCGGTAAGGGTACACCACCCTGTCTGGGGGCACATAGAGCATGAAGGACAGGTCAGAGAGTTTTGGAAGCAGCTAACTTTCCCAGTGAAGCAACAATAATGAAGATTAGGGCTCACAGGAAAGTAGAAACCCCACACCAACAGGGCAGTGAGTATGTGGGTAAGGCAGGTGAATAGACAATAGGTACAGGAGTAGGCCCTTCTGCCCTTCGAGCCAGCACCACCATTCATTATGAGCATGGTTGATCATCCTCAATCAGTATCCTATTCCTGCCTTATCCCCATGACCCTTGATTCCACTATCCTTAATAGCTCTATCCAACTCTTTCTTGAAAGTATCCAGAGGCTTGGCCTCCACAGCCTTCTGGGGCAGAGCATTCCATACACCCACCACTCTCTGGATGAAGAAGTTTCTCCTCTACTCTGTTCTAAGTGGCCTAACTCTTATATTTACTACCTCTTATATTTAAACTGTGTCCTGTGGTTCGGGACTCACCCATCAGGGGAAACATACTTCCTGCCTCCAGAGTGTCAAATCTTACACACGAAATACTGACTGGAACAGTGCAGACATTTGAGGAGATGGCAGTGGCCGTAGCTACAGAAGTGAAAGAGGAAGGTTTAAAGATATTCCCAGAAATAGTCCCACAACAGGAGGAACAGGAATGGGAAAAGGGTGGGGCAGTAATAGAACAAGACAGAGTCGGGATGATCCAGCAGTGCCACTACACTGTATAAGACAAACATTATTAAAATCATATCATGGCCCATATTGGGCAGGATACAATGCAGTATCAGATGATCTACTACAGGGGTGGCCTGGAGCAGGGAGAGATACAGCAAGGTTTTGCTGAAGGGGTGTAGTCTGTACACAGTGTGAGCCAGGGAAAGCAATCAGGACAAAATGCATGGTGCAGCAGGGACCCAGGGGCCCATGGGAACAATTACAGATGGATTTTACATACACCCCCATCCCAATCCCAGGGAAGGAGATCCTGCTGGGTCTTAATAAACAGGTTTACGCAGTGGGTGGAAGCATTCCCCTGCAGATTTTGACCAAAGGACAGATGTTACAGGGAACGTAGTTAAACAGCTCTGTGGCCTGCTTGGTACTGAACAGAAATCCCATCTCCCATACCACCCCCAGAGCTCAGGGACAGCAGAAGGAATGAAGCAGACACTGAAAGCTTGTCTGACTAAGGCCCTGACAGAGACAGGCCGGGATGGGTTAGTGTACTCCCCACGATCCTACTGAAACTGACGTCAACTCCAGCAAAGGGAATGGGACTGTTCCCCTTTGAATTAGTGACCGGACGGACTATGCAGATGCCACAGGGTGTGGTATTGGGAGTGCCCGAGATGCACAATGGCAAGGATAGGGTTAAACAATTTTTGAAAGAACTGGGAAAGCAACTGCATGAGCTGAGAGGGGAAGTTGCAGAGGGACAGAGAATCAAAAACTGGGAAAGGGAGCACAGAAATATCCAAGCTGACATTTCAAACCCAGGAAATCGGGTCGGGGGAAAATACTACCAGAACGCATGAAGGAAACGCAGCTGTACTCGGCTGGGGAAGCCACAGAGTTCTCGAGATGGAACTCTCCCATCATGCTTAAGTAAGGAGCGCTGAATAAAGGTCAAGTGTGCTGCTAAACACAGGCTCCTCTTTGATATTTCTCCCAGCAACAGTTGTGCAGGGGCATGTTGCTGGCTGGAGGTCTGTGGCCAGTGCTGTTCCACAAGGATTACATGAAAATGCAAAGATTTAATTAGCAAGTTTGTAGATGGTACAATTGATGAAGTTGTGAATTGTGAAGAATGTTGTCAAAGGACACAGCAAGAAAGATCAGTTAGAAGGTTATGCGGAGAAATTACAGATAGATTTGATTTGGACAAATGTGTGGTGATGCATTTTGGGAGGCACATTGCAAGAGGAATGTATACGCTAAACGGAAGGGCCCTTAGCAACATTGATATACAGAGGGATCTTCAGGTGCAAGTTCACAGCTCCCTGAAAGTGGTGAAGGAGGTGAATGGCAGGCTTGCCTTCTTCTGTCAGGGGAGTGAATATAAAACTGTCATTAGGCCATGTTTGGAGTATTTTAGCCCATTCAGCCTGTCCCCTCTCCAGTGTATCCCTGTAATATCTGTAAATGCCTGGAGGCACTGATCGGCTGTGCACTGGAGGGAACCGGCTCGCATCCCCACCCTCTCATTGCAGGGACAGGTTCTGCTGTACACTTCAGGGCATCTCGGCCTGAAAGACCTTGGCCTGACACCATCTTCGGTGAGACTGTACCTCAACTAATTAATCCATATTCCCCCAATAAGGTCCATTATTACCATTTCTCTATCAGGCCGGGTGTTCATTCATCAACATCTGTCATTCAGTGGGTGAACGGTTCAGGTTTGGTTTCTGTCAGTCCCCTTTGTTGCTCCCTACTGTCTGTCCACGTTGAGCTTTGATGTCTAGTGGTGCCATGGACACGGCCTTCTGGGTCTTGCAGGGCAGTGGGTGATCCCACCATTGCCATCTCTCTGTCCATATGTGGGCGCTTTGTCATCTAACCCGTTCCAGTCAGTGTCACCATCCTCACTGCCTTCTGAGAAGAGCAGGGCACTAGGTACCTCCCTCACTGTAACTACCACCTGGCCCTTTGGCTTTAAGGCCTCATGTCTGAGAGCCACCACCCTCACTTGTTCCTGTTTCCTGTAATATCTAACATGTTCCGTCATTCCTGGAGTAAAACAACAAAATGTGAACTTGGTTTGACTTGAAACATTAATAATTTGACATTCACTTTACATATCTATAGAGGTGAGAATTGTACTGTGATTATTTAAGTGAATTTAACGTGATCATACAGTGAAAATAACTGATAATCAATGACAATGAATGAACTGAATAATATGTGATTATTTGTACCAGTTCTTGCATTGAAAATTCAATTTCATTTTAATGTTTGTCACCCATTACACCGTGGGCATTGTTATTAGGGAATAAAGTAATGGAAGGATATCAGAGAAAATAAATAGACTTTAATTTTAGCTTCACTTCAATAATGAACCAAAACAATATTTGGACATATGGTTAAAATACATAACAAAGTTTCCAGTGTCATTATTGACATGAAAACTATTTTAGTTTGCAAGTTGTTTTGCACGAAGAATAATTGGATATGAATTGACCATTTAAAATATATTTTGAAGAGAATAGTCAGATATAGTTTTTGGAGGAAATTAGGAAAGTAAATAAATATGTATACATTGGTATTAATAGTTTTATAATGTTTGGAAGTTGACTGGGATTATTTGATTGAGAGAGGCTGCATGATTATAAAGACTAATTCACCTTTTTCATTGCATTGTTGGTTTCACTAGAATCTGTTATGGTCTAAGCTCTTGTTGTGTGCAGTGGACTGTCACTAATAGCTTAATTAACCTGCGAGTCTCCGATCAGGTTTCCTTTGTCTGTAAGTCAGTCTGTAAGTGAGCGACACACCTGCTTTTCTGAGGGGAAACAGAGATTCTTTTCAAAGGAAATAAGTGGCAGTTCTCACTGAGAATGGTTTCTCCCACACACCATCAACAGGGAACTGTTTTTCTAAAGAATTCCAATTTCGATCTTCGCACTGCTGCCTCAGTGGTTAGCACTGCTGCCTCACAGCGCCAGACACCTGGGTTCAATTCCCGCCTCAGCCGACTGACTGTGTGGAGTTTGCACATTCTCCCCGTGTCTGCATGGGTTTCCCCCGGGTGCTCCGGTTTCCTCCCACACTCCAAAGATGTGCAGGTTAGGTGAATTGGCCATGCTAAATTGCCCGTAGTGTTAGGTAAGGGGTAGATGTCGGGGTATGAGTGGTTTGCGCTTCGGCGGGGTGGTGTGGACTTGTTGGGCCGAAGGGCCTGTTTCCACACTGTAAGTAATCTAATCGATCTATAAATCTGATGGTATCTGTGTTTGTCAGTTTGTGGAGGATTCAGCCCCTTTGTTCTGAGCTGTTTTTATACAAGCAGTTGGTTCATTATGTCTTTGCCAAGAATGTTGTTTACTTTCCCCTTTTACTGTGATTCTGCAGGTTAGAATATTCTGAGAGTCAATAATGTTCAACAACTGAACATTGAATGATTTTGACACTAACAGAGCAGTTGCCTTGCTTTCAGCTAATAATTCACTTTCCATTTCCTGGTTGTGTTAAATGTTACAGAAACAGGCTCTGAGCAATGTTTCCATTCACTTGTGTTGGAGTCACTGACAGCCACGTGGTCAGTCAGTTTCAGGCTGATGGATCAGTTTCTCTGTCCTATTTGATGGTGGTCACTTGCTCAGTTTCCGATGGCTCACCTCAACGTCAGTCCATCAGCTGCTGAAACCCTGCATCCAGCATTTGTTCCCTCTCACCATGACTAATCCAATACAGTCCCAGCTTGTCTCCCACATTCCATATACTCCATATACTCATGATCACCTCAGATTCTACTGTCTGTGTCCTTGCAGCAAGTTGTGTAAGACACCTATTTCAGTTTTAACCTGATCTATTTTATGTTTAGGAAGATAATTTCAAAATTTGGTTCACTGCTTTTAAACCTACCCAGGCCTTCACCCTGTCCTCCCAGCATAGTTCCACACCCCCCTGAGGTATCTGCACTTATCCAATTCCAGCCGCGTGAGAGTTTCTTCTTTTAATGTCCTCTCTGTTGATGGTTTTAGTTTCAGCTGCCTTGAAACTAAACTTGATAATTGTCTTCCCCCATTCCCTTCAATTCTCCTCCATTCTCTCAGCTCTCCTTAATTTCTACCTGTTTGATCAAGGTTTTGGTTTCCACCCTTAAAACCATCCCTTTGTAGCTTGGTAACAGCCCCGTGGTATCATTGCTGCACTGTTAATCCAGAGACCCAGGTAATATTCTGGGAACCCTGATTCGAATCCCATCACGGCAGATGTAGAATTTGAATTCAATACAAATCTAGAATTATAAGCCTATTGATGAAATTATTCTCAATTGTCAGGAAAAACCCATCTGAGTCACTGATTCCCTTTAGGGAAGGAAGCTGCCATCCTTGCCTGATCTGGCCTACATGTAACTCCTGACCTACCTTAATGTGGTTAACTCTTATCTGACTCTGGGTAATAAATGTTGCCCACAGCCAGTGCACCTACAGCCCAGTGAATGAATTTTAAACAAAGATCTCATTCCTTGGATCATGTGGGAAAGAAGCAGAAGGTGACCATTTGGCCCTTCGAGTCTGCTCCACCATTCAATAAGACCAGACCTGATCTGTTAGTGATTTGTGTTCCATCTTCCCCCAACGTCCCTTAACAAGCATCTGTCAACCTGTGTCTTAAAAATATTCAGTGAGCCCACCTTCTGGGGCAGAGAGTTCCAAAGTTGCAGAGCCCTCTGAAAGGAAACAAATCTTATCATCTATGTCCTGAAAGGGTGACCTCAATTTTAAAGTGATTCCCTCTAGTTCAGGAATGACCCACAGTAGGAAACAAACTTTCCACATCCTCCTTATCAACCATTCAGGATCTTAGACACTTCAGTCACATCACCCCTCACTCTCCCAAATTCTAGCTGAAGCAAACCCAGCCTGTCCAACCGATCCACATTTTATTTCTGTCACGCCGGGTGTGAGTGGGGATGAAATGTTGTGTTATGTTCATGATGCAGTGAATGTATTGCTTCACTGTGTGGGGTTTTAAGAGTCAACATGAGCCATACTAGCTTTCCTGTCTCACTGTATTACATATATCTTAAATCACTGTGGTATTTCTATCCCTCCCTACCTCATCTGAGCAAAAGGACAGAGAGAGATGGAGAAAAGATTTTAGAAAATTTGTTGTTGCCTAAAAGGTACTTGGTCAGTTTGTAGAGATTGCATTGTAATTGTAGTAACCAGTTAATTAAAAGTTACTGACAAAATATTTTAACAGGAGCTGCTATTGGTGATGGAAACGCTGCTGGTTGGTATAAGAGAGGGCTGGGGTGAATACTGTACTTGGTTTTGATGAGAAAGTTGAGCAATGTAAGATTCTTTCATCTTTGTCAATAAGAAGAGGCAGAGATTGCAGCTAGGACAGTATGGAGCTGTTTTGACCCTGCAGACATTCTTTTTAATATTTATTTGATGTGATGTGGGTGTCCATGGCTGGGCCCTGCATTTATTGCCCATTCCTAGTTGCCCTTGAGAAATTCGTGGTGAGCTGTCACCTTAAACTGCTGCAGTCTACCTGCTGTGGGTTGACCCACGATACCATTGGGATGAGGATTCAGGATTTTGACCCAGCGACAGTGAAAGAACGACAATATATTTCCAAGTCAGGATGGTTAGTACCTTGGAGGGGAACTTGAAGTTAGTTGTCTTTCCAGAAAGCTGCTGCCCTAGTCCTTGTAGAGGGAAGTGGCCATGGGTTTGGAAGGTGCAGATTGGTGAATTCCTGCAGTTCATCTTATAGATATTACACACTGCTGCTACTGAGCATCAGTGGTGGTGGGGGGGTGGATGCTTGTGGATGCAGTGCCAATCAAGCGGGCTACTTTATTCCGGATGGTATCAAGTTTCTTGAATGTTATTAGGGCTGCACTCATCCAGGCAAGTGTGGAGTATTCCATCACACTCCTGATTTGTGTCTGGTAGCTGTTGGACAGGATTTCAGCAGCCAGGAGTTGAATTACTCTTGTAGCCACTGTGTTTATGTGGTGAGACAATTCAGTTTCTGATCAATGATAATCCACAGGA
The DNA here is from genome assembly GCF_047496795.1 of Chiloscyllium punctatum. Classification (NCBI taxonomy): domain Eukaryota; kingdom Metazoa; phylum Chordata; class Chondrichthyes; order Orectolobiformes; family Hemiscylliidae; genus Chiloscyllium; species Chiloscyllium punctatum. Next base: position 40,475,637 of record NC_092757.1, on the reverse strand, counting down.
TAATGTTTATAGTGGTGTTCAGTCATGGTAACACCATCGAATGTCAAGGGATGGTGGTTAGGTTATTTCTTATACGTGATGGTCATAGCCTGCATTTGTGTGGTATGTATGTTACTTGCCTCTTGTAAGCCCAAGCCTAGATATTGTCCAGATCTTGTTGTACTTGGACTTGGACTGGTTCAGTACCTGAGGAGTTAGTTATTTATTATCGTTAAATAATCATGAAATTATGCAAATTCCTTTTTCTATCAAATGTCATGGTCTGTATCTAGTGGTCACGCTGACATTCACTTTCATTATCTCTTTATTTTCTTCCTAATTCAGACACAAATGTTTGAACATCGATCAGAATAAAATTACAATAATTAAAAACATATATTTCTACAAGTAAACTAATTGAATGAAATACATTCCTTCTGTATTGTCTGCATTTTGAGACAAAATAATTTCTTTTCAATAATTATTGAATGGCTCATTTATTGTCCTCAATCCATCAATCCAGCTGTTAGATTTCAGTCTTCAGTTTACCGAGCTTAGTGTACATCTAATCAACATCAGAGCAAAGTGCTTTTAAAATATTGAGTCAATTTATTTGTTCAGAATGCAACATTTATTCCGAATTCATTATCCTTATAATAATTGCAGAACAATTTGTTTGTCTTTCTAACGTGTATAGTCAGATCCATATATTAATTTAATCCATATTTTAATTTAATCCATTGCAGCAATGCTATTGTTTTCAGGTCAACTATCCCACAGTGGAACCAATGATTTTGCATCCAACACACTTTGCAAACTGACTTTTGCTCATTTGAATAATCGCAGTAATCTCAGCCTTATAAATTCAGAGAACTGTAATTACTTTTCACTACAATAATTCCTGTTCATGTCTGCACATTGCACAGTCACATAGCAAAATTAAATTTCTCCTTCTTCTAAGATAGATTTTCGAAAATCTAAGTGTTGCTTATATCTAATTATTGTTCAGTTCAGTAGGGGGTATAAATGTGTAACAATGGCTCAGTACATGAAGTAATGTGAAGATATTGCAATGTACAAACTCACAATCATTGTGAATATCAATTTTTATTTTAATCATGGAAACACAGTTGAATTGATTTAATTATATTTCACTTCAATGCTCACATTCATTGTATTTCTAATTACAATAAGAGTGAATTGTTTCATGTGACAAAATTATTTAAAATTCATGTCACTTTTTTATGGACACAAAATAGAATTAACACCCGTTTGTTCTTTCCTTTACCAATCACAGTGAAGTTTGAATTGTAGAATGCTCGATCGATACAGCATGGAAACAGGTCATTCAGCCTAACTTGGCATTCCGGCCAGGTTTCCTAAACTAAACCAGTCCCATATCCCTGTGTTTGTCCCATATCCCTCTGGATGTTTTCTATCCAATAAACAGTCCAAAAGTCTTTTAGATGTTGTAATTGTACCAGCTGTTGCCCTTCCTCTCACAGCTCATCCCAATGTGTGAAAAAGTTGCCCCTCAGACCCCTTTTAAATCTTTCACCCTCACCTTAAATATTATTTACACCGTAGAATCTTTAAGACCGCAAAATTATTAAAAGTTGAGAAGTATTTAGAAGCAGCGTAATGACATTCATACTTTAATCAGTGACGTGAAGCAAATAAATTCAAGAGGTTGTGATCATTATAATGAACAACAGATACAAGGTGAGACAATGTTGGTTGAAAAGCAATTCCATAGACACTTCGATATTTTCTAATCAACTCTGAGGTGTTTTGACACATCTCTGTTGAAGGTGGGAATTGAACCCATGCCTCCTGGTCTACTAGTACAGACATTACCAGAGCCCTCCATAATATTCCCATACAGGAAGGGCAGGACTATAATCATGTACTTACTGTGTTTATTCACAGGGAATACTGCTCAGATATTTATTGTTATAATTGGACTAGGATTGTATTAGACAGTTCCAGTGTGTAATGGACCAATAAAAAGAATTAGTAATTTCTAATAATGATGGAACGAAGCAACAATGATCCTAAATAAACATAAATCTCATGATAATCAAGTAAGTCAATATGTTTGAAGCAGTTATTCATCTGCATAATTTAAAATTAACCTGCTTTGTAATGCACATGAATTGGAAATAAATGATTAGTCATTCAATGTGACTACTTAGCGAAAGACAACTTCCCTCATTGTCAAAAAAATTGTGATTTCTAAGAATTCAAGATTTATTGTAAAAGCATAGAACAAACATTTGTTAATTCTGGTTTATTTACACAAGGAACACGTGAAATTTAAATAATGCTTAACATGAAAAATACTTAGCTCTTATTGTCACAATCAGAAATATAGAAATGTTAGAATTGAAGTGAAATACAATCAGTACAAGAATGTAAACAAAACTGTGGATGCTGGAAATCACAAACAATATCAGTAATTGCTGGAAAATAACTCAGCAGGTCTGGCAGCATCTGTGGAGAGAAATCAGTGTAAATACTTTGGGCCCAGTGACCTTTCTTCAGGCTGCACTTTTGCTCATAACCAATTCAATCCAACTAAGCTTCTACACTTAAAATTATTTTTGCTAAGATTAAGAGATTGTAGAGTGCAATATTGTTTGCGTCAGTTGATGTACTGAGACATAGTTCCACATCTACAGCTGGAGATATTGGATTTCAACAATGATTACTGGTTAGATTTTGGTAATAATTTGTTTTAAAATGGCTGATAACAAATTTATGAATGATGAGAAAATCCTTATTGTAATGTAATTGTGCAATATGTTGGAAAAAACTGAAATATTTATGTGAAAAATAGTTAGCCATCTCTTAATTGAAAAGGCTGATTAATGATCCTTCCATTAATACGAGAATTCAAATGAAAGAGAATAAGATAGTTAGAATGAGTGTTGGGTAAGAAAACTTTGGTTGATTGCAGGTGTGTTGACCTGAAAAGAATGTTAATATTTCATTATGATACTGGCTGAAATAAATAATGGATTGAACTAAAATGTAAATCTCATGATGGTGTGGTAATTGAAATGACAACTAAATAATATTCAATGTTAGAACTGAACACTTAAAATGATTCAATATTTTCAAAGCAATTTGTACTGGATATTCAATAAGGTCAGTAAATTGAGAATTAAACTATTGGGTTAATTTAAAAACAAAAATCACACCTTAGAAGATTATTCATCAGAATTGTTCTGTCATTGAGAAAAACCTCATTTCTTCAAGAATTCTGCATTTCCCTCATTTTCTGTCTTTTTTCCACAGGGATCTGTACTGGAACCCTTCTGTTTGTGATACAAATATATAGAAGTGACATGGATTAAAATCTAATTGGGTGAGTTAATAAGTTTGCAGATGATATAATGTTCAGTGCAGTTGGGGACAATGTAGAGGGTTGTCAAATAATGCAGCAGGAAAAAGATAAATTGCAGATATGGGCAGAGAAATTAAAGGTGAAGTTTAATCCATACAAGTGTGAGGTGTTTCACTTTGGAAGCTCAAATGTTAAGGAAAAGTAGATAGTTAATGGCAGGACCCTAACAGCTTTTTTATTCAAAGGGATCTTGGCGTTCAAGACCATGGCTCCCTGAAAGTGACCATGCAAGTAATTAGGTGGTTAGGAAGGCAAATGGCATGCTTGCCTTTATTGGTCAGGGAACTGGTTACAAGATTCTGGATTAGTGGTGCTGGAAGAGCACAGCAGTTCAGGCAGCATCCAAGGAGCTTCAAAATCGATGTTTCAGGCAAAAGCCCTTCTTTATTCCTGATGAAGGGCTTTTGCCCGAAACGTCGATCTCGCTACTCCTTGGATGCTGCCTGAACTGCTGTGCTCTTCCAGCACCACTAATTCAGAATCTGTTTTCCAGCATCTGCAGTCATTGTTTTTACCTACCTGGTAACAAGAGTCAGGAAGTCATGTTGTAACTTTATAAGATTTTCGTTAAGGCATCCTTAAAGTATTGTATTCACTTTTGTTTGCCATGTTCCAGGAAGGGTATGGAGGCTTTGGAGAGTGTACAGAGGGCAGTTACCAGGATGCTGCCTGGATTTGGAGAGGCAAGAAAAAGTCAGATTGCTTTTTTTGTGGAGTGGCAGAGACTGGGGGAAGACTTGATGGAAGTCTGTTCAATCATGAGATAAGTAGTTAGGGTTGACGGTCAGAAAGTTTTTCCCAGAGTTGAAGCGTCAAAAACTATGTGACATGCATTTAAGGCTATGTGGGGGGAGGGGGAGGGATGTTCAAGGGGCATGTAAGGGGCAATTTGCTTTTACACAGGGAGTGGTAGGGGTCTGGAATGAACTTCAAGGGTTGGTGGTGGAGGCAGATACATTAAGGCTCTCTAATGTTCATTATGATAATTTGGAAGGATATGGACCAAGAGTAGGCAGAAGGGATGAGTTTCTTTTGCATTACATTCAGCACAATGTTATGGGCCAAATGGCCCATTCCTGTGCTGTACAAATCTCTGAGAGAAAACTAACGTCTTACTCATATGACATTTAATCTAATTCATATTTAGCCACTGGTGTCAGAAATAGGAAGGAAATAAGTAGAGAACGAACTTGACTACAATCTAAAAATATAGTCAATTAAATTTACGGAGGTAATTTTTTGATATTTGTTCTGAATTATTAGATTAATAATTTTGATGGAGATGTGTCGAAAATGTTTGCACTTACTGATGTGCTGACCCAAAATTACCCTTGTTAAACTGAAGATTGGACCAGAAACCTGTTAGAAAACTTGAAAATATTCAGTAAGGTGAGATGCACATCATAATTTAATCAATTATTTCTTACAATAACAAAATCTTTCAGGTCTACACCAAAAAGCATTGATTTCCTTCCAATGCTCATTATAAATATCTGAATGCTATTCGTTTCAACAATCAAAGTAATCACAGCCTCATTGATTAAGAGATATCTAAGACATTTCACTAATAATTACTGTTTATTTCAACACATTGCTAGTTCAAACAGCAATGTGAGATTTCTCATTAATATTCAGTTCTCTGTTGTGGTTCTGTTCACCGAGCTGGGAATTTGTGTTGCAGACGTTTCGTCCCCTGTCTAGGTGACATCCTCAGTGCTTGGGAGCCTCCTGTGAAGTGCTTCTGTGATCTTTCCTCCGGCATTTGTAGTGATTTGAATCTGCCGCTTCCGGTTGTCAGTTCCAGCTGTCAGTTGCAGTGGTTGGTATTTTGGGTCCAGATCGATGTGCTTATTGATTGAATCTGTGGATGAGTGCCATGCCTCTAGGAATTCCCTGGCTGTTCTCTGTTTAGCTTGTCCTATAATAGTAGTGTTGTCCCAGTCAAATTCATGTTGCTTGTCATCTCTGTGTTTGTGGCTACTAAGGATAGCTGGTCGTGTCGTTTCGTGGCTAGTTGGTGTTCATGGATGTGAATCGTTAGCTGTCTTCCTGATTGTCCTATGTAGTGTTTTGTACAGTCCTTGCATGGGATTTTGTACACTACATTGGTTTTGCTCATGCTGGGTATCGGGTCTTTCGTTCTGGTGAGTTGTTGTCTGAGAGTGGCTGTTGGTTTGTGTGCTGTTATGAGTCCTGGTGGTCGCAGTAGTCTGGCTGTCAGTTCGGAAATGCTCCTGATGTATGGTAGTGTGGCTAGTCCTTTGGGTTGTGGCATGTCCTCGTTCCGTTGTCTCTCCCTTAGGCATCTGTTGATGAAATTGCGTGGGTATCCTTTTTTGGTGAATACATTGTATAGGTGTTCTTCTTCCTCTTTTTGCAGTTCTGGTGTACTGCAGTGTGTTGTGGCTCTTTTGAATAGTGCCTTGATGCAACTTCTTTTGTGTGTGTTGGGGTGGTTGCTTTCGTAGTAAACTTGGATGCTGCCTGACCTGCTGCGCTTTTCCAGCAACACATTTTCAGTAATTAATTCCCAGCCCAATTATCAGAATGAATACTGATTAGTTTTCATTTGAGTAATCACAATTGATTATAATCACACCCTTCCTTGTTATGAACATAATGAAAGACACTTGTGGAGCCCCAGTAGTGTCTCTCCTATGAGACGAGGAGGTGTGGGTTCAGTTCCCATCTCCAACAGAGATACGCCAGAACAGCTTAGATTGGTGATTAGAAAATATCTGAGCAGAGTTTGAATTGATTTTCAATCCAGTTTTGGATCTGCTTCTGTCTGTTGTTCATTCCAATAATCTCTCGATCTGCAATTTATTATCTTCAGGTCATTAATAACATTATGTATCATATTAAATTATATCTAAGTTTTAGATTTGAGGACACTGTCGATTTTTTTAAATTTTAAAGTATCTAAGTAATGAAATTCATTTTATTTAATCAAAATACATTCAAGTATTATCCATATGATGGGCAACAGGAGTTTACTTCCAGTCAGCTCATGAATGCTCAAATATTGTTTATTCTGTGAACTTTATTCTGCAGAAGAGTTTCAATAAACATTTAATACATCATTATTGTGCATTTCAACACCTCACGCACACCAATCCTTATTCTCTAGTCCGAGCAGATGAAGAGATGAAGATCGCCTGATGAAGACGCAGTACCTTGAAAGCTAATGCTTCCCAATAAACCTGTTGGATTATAACCTAGTGTCATGTGAGTTTTAACTTTGCTCACCCCAGTCCAACTCCAGCATCTCTAAATCATTGTTTCACAAAGGAATTCTCATAATTTTTAAACAGAAAATATTACTTTAATTAAGAACTTTAACACACGATTATTAATCCCTTTCGATATTAGTAAAATATCTCAATGTAAGTGAAATCAATGCTCACACAACAGGGCACAAAGAGCCACACAAATGTCTTCCTGGTCATCTAATTACTGCTCAGGAGAAAAACCAAAGTAAGTTCCTGAGAACAAGAGCCACAATAAACATTTGGTGACCAGTTCCATCCAATAAATGCATTTGATTTCTTACATTTTGGTTCAGTAATTGCACGCAAAATGTTTAGCTAAAGCCAATACCCATGCTTTATTACAAATGACCGAGGATGCTAACATCAACATATGTAGCAGCTTGCCAATCAAGTTTCCAGTTGAAGTATCGCAAAATAAAATAATTTAATTTTGGCTCAGTACAACTGTAGGTGAAAACCTGCTGATTTTGCGCATTAAAAACCTTTATCTGCTTATTCAGAGAAAATACTGAAAGGTGGCACTGTACATTTTGACTTTCTTTCACGAAAACAATCATGTGAATTGCTTCTCATTTTCCTAGTTCTGATACAAATGTCAAAATATTTACGATATTAACTCTTCGGCGGGGTTACGCTTCGGCGGGGCGGTGTGGACTTGTTGGGCCGAAGGGCCTGTTTCCACACTGTAAGTAATCTAATCTAATCTAATCTTTATGCATAATGAAAGAGTTTTCTCTGCAAGAACGACATGAAGATGTTCAAGGTCTTCTCATTACTGTTGAACAAAATACTCTTCATAAGGATCTTATTGTCTTGAACCGATGCTTTTTATGACCTTGATTTTATTTCTGACTGGTGTTTTGGTGACTGATGTGTTTTCAAACCACGTGAACTGCATAAGGATTTCTTTCAATTTGTTATAAGCAAAAAAAAACTGCTTTGAACATGTTGATTTCGAATTATTTTTTACTCCCAAGTTATTTATCGATGTACAATAATCACAAAATTATGGAAGATCCCTGTATCTTATGTTCACTGCAATACACACTTTCCCGATCTACTTATTTACTTCCTACGTCTGACATGAATGTCTAAACATTGGTCATGAACAAAAAGTTGTCAATTAAAGCTACATCTCAATAAGCAAACCAATGGATGGAAACATGTAATTCTTGTAATCCTGCATTTTTGAACCAAAAGCGATTCTGCTGAATAATCACTGAATGGCTAATTTTTGTGAATCCATACAACTAGCACCATATTATATTTCTCAGTTTACCGATCTTAATGAATATCCAATCATCGTCACAACAAAGTGCTTTTAAAATATTGAATCAATTTTTTATTTAGATTACAATGTAATTTTCCAGTCACTGCCATAACAATAATTATACAATTATTGGAGTTAGTCTTTCTAACAAATATAGTGTGATTCGCATTTTAATTGCATCAATTATTTCTTAGTACGAACACTACAATATGTCAATCAATTTACTGTTCAAGTGAACGATCCCATAATGGAACCAATGACTTCCCATTCGATGCCTCATTGTAAATATTTGATGATTGCTCATTTGAATGATCGTGGTAATCTCAGCTGAAGCATTCAGAGAACTGCAATTATTTTCATCAGAACAATTCCTGGTCATTTCTCCACATTGCTCAGTTCAATAATCAACTGAGATTTTTCAGTATTCTTAAATTAAATTATATAATTTTGACAATTCAATTGTTGCTATTATCTGATCTTTGCTCAATATAGTTCAGGTTATAACTATGAAATTATGGCTCATAAATTAAATAATTTAAAGATTTTGCAGTGGACATTGTGAATATCAATTTTTATTTTAACCGTGGAAACAGTTGAATTGATTTAATTATGTTTAACTTCAATGTTAACATTTACTGCATTTATAAACACAATACAAGTTAATCACTTTTCATGGAACAAAATCATTGAAAATTCTTGTGACTGTTTGAAGTACAACAAAAGGAACTAACATCTTTATTGTTTCATGAAATAGTCACAGTACATTTTGAACTTTGGGAAGTTGAACATTTCTGGAAAGAAGGAAAGTTGTCTTCAGATGAATAGCCGCATTGAGTGACTAATTCATTTATTTTCCTAATCATTTATGTTGCAAAGCATATTAATTTTCTTTTCATTCTGTGACAAACTGCATTGAACATATGGAACTATTTGATTGATTGAGTTTCGTTCATTAATGTACACTGATCAAATGATTAGGTTTCTTCTTATCATGAATAATCACGAGATTCATATTTAATTAAAGTCATTATTGCTTTGTTACATCATTACTGTAAATTACTCATTCATTTTGTCAGTTCATTACACACAGGAAATACACAATTAATTCCCATTCAAATAATTACAAGAAACATTTGATTAATTTTCATCTGAGTTGCCACCATAAGCATGTGACTATGGTCCTGCCCTTCCCGGATGGGAACATTATGAAGTGTCCTTGTGGAGTTCAAACATTTCAAGCACATAAATCCTTATTCTCTGGTATTATAAAGATGAAAATATTAACAGTCGAAATTCCTGTTCAGCAAAATAGCCAAATTCAACTTCATGTTATTCATTGGTCTGCTGATCACCTACATTTGTAACTAAATATTGCAATTCATCTAAATACTGGTATGTGCTTTGATCAAAATAAATTTCTAATTATTAGTCATTCATGAATTGTCAGGAACTTGTTTTTATTTTCCATTCACCTATTCATATTGAATGATATGCTGTGAAACTATTGGCGTGTTTTCATTTGAACATTTAATGTGTCTCTCTCTCTCTCACTTATCTCACTTCATGCATGATGGCTTCAATGCACTTTGCTAAACTGAAAGATTTTGTTGACTTTAAGTAGTATCTTTAGCACTCACTTATCAATCTATTCCAAAATCATAGAATCAGAGAGTCATAGAATCCCTACCATGTTGAAACAGGCCATTGGGCCCAACAGTCCGCACTGACCCTCCAAAGAGTAACCCACCCAGACACTCCCTTGCTCCATTACTCAACATTTCCCCTGACTAATGCGCCTAACCTAGGTAAAAACAATCACTGCAGATACTGGAAACCAGAGTTTAGATTAGAGTGGTGCTGGAAAAGCACAGCAGTTCGTGCAGCATCTGAGGAGCAGTAAAATCGACGTTTCAGGCAAAAGCCCTGAATTCCTGATAAAGGGCTTTTGCCCGAAACGTCGATTTTAGTGCTCCTCGGATGCTGCATGAATTGCTGTGCTTTTCCAGCACCACTCTAACAAAATCTAATGCACCTAACTTAAACATCCATGAACATTATGGGCAATTTAGCATGGCCAACTCACTTGTAAACTATCACAATTGAAATCAATGCTCACACAAAACACGATACATAAAGCCACACAATGGTCTTCATGACCGTCTAATTACTGTTCAAGAAATAATCTGAGTAATTGTCTTATTGTTCCTGAGATTAATCATAACAATAAGCATTTGGTCATCATTCCCTCCAATAAATAGAATGGGTGTCCTCTGAAATTTCTGTTCAGTAATTATCCATGATACTTGTTGCTCAAAGCAGTGTTTATTCTTCATTACGAGTGGCCAATGATTCGAACAGCCATTAATCTTGATCTTATTGTTACTGAGTGCAATAACCACAGTAAACATCTGGTTATCATTCTTGCCAATAAATACAACAGCTATCCTCTTACTTTTCAATTCAGTTATTACACATGATACTTGTTGCTGAAAGTGGTATTTATTCTTGATGACAATTGGCCGAGGACACTGACAGCAAGACATATTGATTTGTTCATGTTTTGAAACAGGTTTTCAGGCCATGTATTTCAAAAAAATGTAATTTGACTTAGTTCAAATTTAAATGTAAACATTTTCAGATCTTTTCCATTCAAAGTGTTTATTTGCTTATTCAGATCAAACTTGAATCTTGCTTATGTAAATTGAATTTATTGTGTTTTCCATTCATGGAAGTACTCATTAGTTGGTCCTCATTTTCATCCGAAATCTGCTGGAAATTTGAAATACTGATTACAGTGAAAATTGTATGAATTATACATGAGTGGTCTCTAAAAGAAAATCACAGAAGGCTAGATAGAATTCTTGAACAGCCTGTATATTTGAATAAAAGAAAACATTCCTTCCAAAAAACAAAGTTAAAAATCACAGAACACCAGGCTATAGTCCAACATGTTTATTTGGAAGCACTAGCTTTCTGAGCGCTGCTCCTTCAACCACCTGATGAAGGAGCAGCACTCTGAAAGCTAGTTCTTCAAAATAACCATGTTGGTTAATAATCTAGTGGTGTTTGATTTTTAACTTTGTACAGCCCAGTCCAACACTGGCGCCTCCAAATCATTCCAAAAAAAAAACTCTTTAGTCTGTGGTTTAACAATTCAACAATCCTGCAACTAGATTATAATTTGATCTGACCTTGGTGTTTTAGGAAACATTTCCCATCATCGTGAAGAGATAAGCGTTTTATGAGCGACTCTTCTGTTGCGGTGAGAGAATTTCTGTCTCTGAGACAAAAGTCCTGAGTTCAAATCCCCACTGCCCCAGAGATAACATTTCTGAATGTGTGTATTCGAAAATATTTGAAACAATGCAACATCAGGTGTTTGAATACTACAATTGATCCCATGGGCTCCAGAAAACTGAGACAAGACTATGGACTACAAACTGGGATGATGCAAACACCAGTTTTGGATTGTGGTGTTAATCATTTGTTAACAGGGCCAAGCATGTCCAACATGCTTCAAAGGTATTATTTTGCATGGAAATTTTACATCTTCAAATAGTAAGCAAGAAGCTGAATGTTCCTGTTAGTAACTGGGTTACATTACAGATTACCTCTACTGTGAAAACTCTGCACTGAGGGTAAGAGTACAGACCGTTCATTGTTCCACTCTCCTCTTCCCTGTGCTCCGCAACAACGTATCTAATGGTTCTCTTTGGTGTGAAAGTGAAGATACATCCTGTCAACTCATGCGCTGGTGCAAGATCCCTGGCACTTCCCCAGAAACAAAGGTTACATTCAAATTGCTCTGCACTCTTTACAATTGGAATCTCTTTAAGTGATTAAAAGTCTCTTAAATTTACGTTTCCAATTGGTGCAATGTGGCAGTTTAAAACTGACGTGAATTTTGTAAGAATGGGTAAAAACGAGGACTGCAGATGTTGGAAACCAGATTCTAGATTAGAGTGGTGCTGGAAAAGCACAGCAGTTCAGGCAGCATCTGAGAAGCAGGAAAATCGATGTTTCATCAAGGGCTTTTAGCCGAAACGTTGATTTTCCTGCTTCTTGGATGCTGCCTGAACTGCTGTGCTTTTCCAGCACCACTCGAACCTAAATTTTGTAAGAATGGCCAATCGGGGAATTAGGAACACAAAGTTCAAAACTCATGGTCTACCCTTGACGTAGAATGGACATTGTCTGATTTCATCACAGTGGGATTTAGGTTGGATAAGATACTTGGTGAAATCCTGCAATGGGTGAGCTTTACTCTGTTTCTCACCCAGGGTGTATCTGAGTGGGAAAATTAACTGCACAAGACATACTTCCCAGACCTGTTAATAATCCAATTTAACTGTGTGGAGTTTGCACATTCTCCCCGTGTCTGTGTGGGTTTCCTCTGGTGCTCCGGTTTCCTCCCAGAGTCCAAAGATGTGCAGGTTCGGTGAATTGGCCATGCTAAATTTCCCGTAGTGTTAGGTGCATTAGTCAGGGGGAAATGTCAGGGAATGGGTCTGGGTGGGTTGCTCTTCGGAGGGCCGGTGTGGACTTGATGGGCCGAAGGGCCTGTTTCCACACTGTAGGGAATCTAATCTCATCTAAACTGCACAGATGGAACAGAAGAGTAGGAAATAATTAATTCAGCGGTTTTGTACTTAACTCAAAACTGGAGGAAAAAACACTTTATTACTTTTGTTGAATTATTAAGTGCAACTTGGAGATTTGTATTGACATGAATTAACAGTGTCCATCAGTGCAAGCGAAATGTTTATAAAACTCGGTTTACCGCTGGATTTATTGACTGTTCTGTTGATGATCTTCAATGGAATCGCTTCATGTCCCACCACACAGGGAGTATGAAGCACCACTGGCCCAGTCTTCCGCTGTGATGGATAACAGGCTGGAAGGGAAGAAGGAGGTGATGTCGCTCTCCGCTATCACCTCGCTGTTCTTGTAGTTACTGGGATTTACAGACTTGCCATTGTTTGTCCACTTGACGAAGATCTCTCACTAAACAGGTGAGGGAGAGCAACCTTTCAGCAGAGATTTCTTCTGTTGGTGGCAGGAGCACAGACACTGATGGCTCCAGTGGATTAATCACTGCAGAATATTTGAGACAAATATAAATCAAGTATAAAAATCCAGAATCAATATTGCGATTTCCCCAAATATTAAAATATTCCGTTTTTAATTTGGGATTTATTCACTTTCATTTTCTAAAAGGAGCAGAATGGTATCCACGATGTTCAGTAAAAGATGTAAAAAGTGTAATTTGAAAGTCGCCTCCATGTTTCCAGCCCACAACGAGGACATTCTGGCCATTTGTCATTGCTGATGGTGACGTCACAACCCAGGCTTCTTCCCACCTTATCTGACTTAATCAGAATAGAATATCCTTTGGTCTGTCTCTTTCTTAATCAGCTATTTAGCTATCCTGCCATCAGACGCATCATTAATGCTCCCAATGGTGTTTGCTCATTACCAATCAAAGCCTGCCATTGGTGTAACTGGATCTGGATTATACATGGGATCCTGTGTGTTTTAATCTCACCGCTCACCTTTCTCCTTGTGGATGGAGTCTCTCAGCGGAGTGGGTAGACTCTGATGGTACACCACACATTCAAAAGTAACGCCACTCAGCCAGGCTTCATTAGAAATGTCTAATTTGCTGAACACGCTGTTGGGATTCTGTCCAGGCTGGTCAGCAATTTCTATTTTCAGAGGCTTATTTTCTTGTTTCCAGGTGACGCTGACTCCAGAAGGAAGATTGGACACAACGCAAGTTAACGTTACCGTCACCTCCACTAAGACCTGTTCTACTGGCGGCGGGAGGATTTTAACTGTGTACGACAGATCTTACTGTAGGTCCAAAAGGCTGAGAAGTGCAGATACATGGACAAATTTCAGAGAAACGAAAATTAAATAGGGGAATGAGAAAAGTGGATTTTAACTTCCTCAACGTAGGATTGGATATTCATTTTGTCAACCATTTAGAGGCAGCAGAAATCTAAAAATGCCCTAGGAGAATATTTTAACAAAGTTTGTGTTTAATACAGAGAATTTTAATCCAGACCTTGCAAGAGAGGGGTGAACCTGAACTTAACTTGAGGGGTTGAAGTCGACCCAGTGGGTAAAACACCAATGGTGGAGCACTTGGCAGACAGAGATCATAAATCTGCTGGATTCTAGATTGTTCTGGAAAGGGATAGAAATTGGCCCAAAGTTCTGAAAGGGGAAGGACAATGTTAATAAGGTCAAGTAATGATTTGACCAGAATTGACTGGAAGCTGACACTTGGTGGTAAATCTAAGTCAGAGCAGTGGGACACATTTAAGAACAAAAACAGGAAAAGCACAGGGAGGACATTTCCCATGAAGCCACAGCGTGGAACCAAGAATGCAGTGAGCCCTGAACATAAAAGGGCATGGAGGGTGAGATAAAGAGAAACAAGGGAGGCTTCAGGTCTATACTGAAATCTCAAAACAATAGAAACTAGAATGAAGTACAGAAGGGGGTGTTTGCAAGAAAGAGGAATTGGGAGAGCAAAAGGAACCATGAGAAAATAATAGCAGGCAAAATAAAGGAAAATATTTTTAAAAGTTACAGGCTCATTCATAAAAGAATAATTCGGGAAACAGTAATACCCACAAGTGTTATTATTGGTGTGGAGCCAGAGGATTAAGTTACGGTCGAAACAAATGTGTTGTGTCAGTGTTCACTAGTAAGAGGGACAATGTGGGGACAGAAATCATGGAGGGGTGTTGGGATGTACTTTCAGAAATTAGGACAGATGATGTGATGTTCTGGGTTGTCTTGCTGGATGAAAAGTGGTTATATTTCCAGGGCAGATGAAATGTCTCACAAGCGGTTGAGCGATGCAAAGGATGAAATAGTTGGGTCGCTGACAATAATTTAGAATTTCTGTCTGGCCACAGGAGATGTGCCAAGTGAGTGTAGATCAGCCAACGTTGCACTGTTATGCAGGACGAAGGAAGGGATATACAATGAAACCACAGATCTGTCAAGCTCGTCTCAGTGGTAGTGAAACTATTTGAACTATTGAGGAGCGGAATCAGTCTTCATTTGGAAGATCAATCAACAATTTTCAGCGTGGTTTTATTGAGATTAAGTCATGTCTTAACAATTTGATGGTAGTTTTCAAAGAGATACCTCAATGTCCAGATGATAGCAATAATCAGATCCAATAGGATCCGAGTTAATTTGACAAAATGGATCCAGAATTGGCTGAGTGGTGGGGAGCAGGGGATAATGGTCATAGGGTGTCTGCGTGACTGGAAATCTATGTCTCGTGGTGTTCTGCAGGGATCAGTGTTGATTTCCTTGCTATTTCTCTTATATATCAATGATTAAAGCGAGAATGTAGGAGGGTAAACCAGTAAGTTCACAGATAAAAGGAAAATTGTCATGTTGGTAAATCATGAGCATGATAGCTTTAGATTGCAGGAGGATATACAAGGGTTAGTTATATGTGAAGAGAAGTTGCAAATGGAAATCATTCTGGATAAGTGCAAGGTGATGTAATTCGGTAGAAGAAACTGTGAGCTATTACATTTTGAGGGTCTTTGGTGTCCATGCCCACCGGTCCCCTATAGTACTGGGTTGGCTGGATAAAGAGGTTAAGAAGGTCTGTAGGATATTTGTTTTGATTAGCCGAGACATTGACAATGAAGAGTAGGGAGATGATACTGGAACGAAGTAAAACATTGGTTAGGCCATACTGAAGCATTGCGTGCATGTTATCGAAGGAATGTGATTGTACTGAAGGCAGCATTGAGGAGATTTGCCAGGATTTTTCCTGGGTTGGAGTGTTTTAGTTATGAAACTAGATTAGATGGATGGGGATTTTCCTTGGAGCAGAGGAGAATTGGGGAGAAGATGATTGTGATTGTCCATGCCTAAAATAATTCCAGACAGGGTAAACTGTACAAAACCTTTCCCCTTGAGGGAGAAGTCAATGCCTCAGGGGCACAAGGTGAAGGTCAGGCCAGGTGGTTTAGGGTGGATCTCAGGTGAAAACAAAATCAAACAGAGGGTGGTGTGAGTCTGGAGCTCAGTGCCTCCAAGTCATGTAGAGACTGAGCCCCTCGTAACATGTATGAAGTATTTAGATGGATACTTGCAAAGGCAAGTCACACAAGGCAATGGGTCAAGTGCTGGCACACGAGACTGGAATAGTTAGATTAGATTAGATTACTTACAATGTTGTAACAGGCCCTTCGGCGCAGCAAGTGCACACCAACCATCCGAAGAGCAACCCAACCAGACCCATTCCCCTACATTTACTCCTTCACCTAACACTACGGGCAATTTAACATGGCCAATTCACCTAACCTGCTCATTTTTGGACTGTGGGAGGAAACTGGCGCACCTGGAAGAAACCCACGCAGACATGGGGAGAATGTACAAACTCCACACAGACAATTCCTGAGGCAGGAATTGAGCCCAGGTCTCTGGCGCTGTGAGGCAGCAGTGCGAACCACTATGCCACTGTGCAGCACATGGTGGCTGTTATTTATAGGCATGGACTGGATGAACCAAAGGGCCTTTTCCTCTGCTCTATAAGATGATTCTGTGAAAACTCTTATAAATAATGCCTTATTCATGTTAATCACAGATGTTCTGTTTATCTCAGTTCCCACAACACTGACCTGTATATGACATTTCTTTGCTCTTGTGTGACCCGCTGTGTTGAACCTCACAGTAGATTTTGCTGGGGCAAGCTACCGCTGACCCGGGCAGGGTTAACTAGCTGCTCTGGGTGCAGGTTCCCTTCTTGTTTCTCACTGATGGGTAAGTCTTCAATCCAGTCTTGATTAGCTCCCCAGCTTTCTTCCAGGTTACCTTCCAGGGGAAAAGTCCATCGCCAAATAACCAAAGATCACAGAACCGGTGCTGTCGTCCTGACTGGAGGAGACCAGGCCATAAAGCGTTGGGGGGGACGATGTCTCTAGGATAGAATGACCAATTGAGCACATTAGTTCCTGTTAATTTGACCTTATCAGTCACTCAAATGTATCCTTAGCTGTAAACATTTGGCAATGCGCTCCTGCTGAAGTCTACAGTATAACTGGCGGTTATTTTGGTTTCTTACCAGTTGCTGATCATGATCTATTGGTTCCCTCGTCAGAAACATCCTCTCTACCTTGGCCATTACCATATAATTTGGGAAGAAGAACGTCTGGATCCCACCACCAGTAATTGTTTGAAAATCTCATCAACTGACACTTTGACTGGATTGCAAGTGAAGAGCAGAGAGGTTTCACAAAATGCAAACCCAAGGAAATGCCGCCCCACTAGGTACCATGCTGCTGGAAATCAGAAACAAAAACAGAAATTGCTGGAAAAACCCAACAGCTGGCAGTATCTCTGGAGAGAAATCAGAGTGAACAGTTCAGATCCAGGAAGCCTTCCTCATTTATCAATACAAGTCAGAATGTTCTCTCTGGGAGGAAGGTCACTGCAGCAGCAGTACAGGCAGGAGCTGAGCACTGGGACTGGGAGGATGGCTGTCACAACTGATCTCATACCAATTGGCTGGAAGTTGAACCTTCTAATTTATAATTATCTTAATTCTGGAGGCCTCTGAAAAATGGAGGACCATGAAGGTTCAGAAACTTTGAGCTGACTATTTACGTCAATATGATTTGAGAAATTAACAAGTACTCTTTAACTTTAATAACTATCAAACTGACATGCAGTTCACCACCAAAACTCTCATCTCTCAGACTAACCACTCCCTCTTTGTCTTGTCCTAAATTTCACCGACATTGACAAATCTTACCCTGTTACTCACCCATTCATGCCCAGAGGACACCACCCCTATCACAAGAAACACATCCAAGGCAATCATATTGGTCGGGTAGACGAGCAGAGAGATCCTGGTGTCCATGTACATAGATCCTGAAAAGTTGCCAGTCAGGTTGATAGGGTTGATAAGAAGGCATAGTTTGAGTTGGCTTTCATTGGTAGAAGGACTGAGTTTCAAAACCATGAAGTCATGCTGCAGCAGTGGGCGGCACGGTGGCACAGTGGTTAGCACTGCTGCCTCACAGCACCAGAGACCCGGGTTCAATTCCCGCCTCAGGCGACTCTCTGTGTGGAGTTTGCACATTCTCCCCGTGTCTGCGTGGGTTTCCTCCGGGTGCTCCGGTTTCCTCCCACAGTCCAAAGATGTGCAGGTTAGGTGAATTGGCCATGCTAAATTGCCCGTAGTGTTAGGTAAGGGGTAGATGTAGGGGTATGGGTGGGTTGCGCTTCGGCGGGTCGGTGTGGACTTGTTGGGCCGAAGGGCCTGTTTCCACACTGTAAGTAATCTAATCTAATCTAATCAAATGTGGCCGCAATTGGAGTCTTGTGTACACTTCTGGTCACCACATTATAGGAAGAATGTGGAAGCTTTGGAAAGAGTTCAGAGGAGGTTTACCAGGATGTTGCCTGGCGGGAAGGTTTTATGAGGGACTTGAGGCTGTTTTTGTTTGAGAGGAGAAGGTTGAGAGGTGACTTAATTGAGACATATAAGATAATCAGAGGGTTAGATGGGGTGGACAGCGCGGCCCTTATCCCTTGGATGGTGATGGCCAGCAGGAGAGGACATAACTTTAAACTGAGGGCTGATGGATAGAGGACAGATGTCAAAAGTTGTTTCTTCACTCAGAGTAGTAGGGACGTGGAATGCACTGCCTGAAACATTAGTATCCTCGCCAGCCTTAAGGGCATTTAAAATGTCATTGGATAAACATATGGATGAAAATGGAATAGGACAGGATCGATAGGCTTCAGATTGGTTCCACAGGTCGGCACAACATCCATGGCCGAAGGGCCTATACTGCACTGGAACATTCTATGTTCTATATTCCAGGTGGACATATAATCTCAATTCCTTTCACACAATTCTACTCCTGCCACCCTGCACCTGGTCCATGTTTGATCTGGCCCTGACTGGACCTGGCACCATCATTTTCATAACTTCTGACAGAACCCCACCCCCCCAGACATGACCTCAGCCCTTGGTCACTGATCTCTCATCTGACCCAAGTCAACCTGTGCACTTTGCATCCTAGCTCTTTTCGCATCTGTCCTTTACCACCTATTTTGCCAGACTCTGAGTTTTGCATTTTGAAATCACGTCCACCTGTGACTTCAATGCTAACCACTGGGCCACTGTGCTGCCCCGACTTGAGCTCTGAATTTGGAATGGAAAGAATGGATTAGATTAATCCTTCATTATTGATTCTAAGTAAAAAACACACCCCAAGGTATCTGTTTTCCCTCCATTTCCAAAACCTTTGCGATCTGCTTTTAACTTAATATTAAGCTTTATGAAATTTCAACTCACATGCTGATTGCATCGAATAAGGAAACTGGAGCGGTTGACTGTCACCAACCATGTAAACAGTGCAATAACAATGTAGAAACCAGAAACAGTTTCCCAAATATAACAAAGTTAATGTTACCCAAGCACATTTCCTCCCCAACAGAACAAAGATCACCAAACCACAACACTGAGGAACACCAATGGGTTTGCAGCAGAACTGGCTCTGCAAACATTTTCAACAGAACCAAGGACATGATGTAACCTCACAAAAAAATCTCACATTGAAATCTAACAAAACTGCTCAGTATCAAACAAATCAATGATTAAATTGAATAGAAATAAGAAGGCATAACAGCAGTCTTGCTTGTGAGGGAACTTACATAACAGCACAATAAATTTTAACGTTTCCAGCAACAATTCAATGTATTTCCAACCTGTACACCTTTTCTGACCATGACAATCTTGTGCAGTGCACAGTAATGCAATTAAAGGCATATATTGATTAATCACTTTAAGGTCAAAACAAAATTAGTTCAATGGACAAACATTACCACATTATAATTGTGTGTTATAGTAAGTTTAGTTTCAATTATGGAATCTGATCAATTCTGCAATTTCAGATCTGAGTCCCAAATTTTATTTTGAATGAGGCTACTTAAAACAAACTTTTGCTTAGTTTACAATCAGAACTGAGATTTTTTTTTAAAACCGTCAATGCACGAAAATGTTTTTTTTCATTTCTCACACTTCCGTGTTTCTGCCTAAAGTTGGTTTTCAGACAGTTACAAACGGATGTAATGTTTTCAATCAAGCAGAGAAAAAAATTGCCATACGAGTTTAACAAATGCAGAAACGATTCAGGAAAAACAAAGGACTTCACAAATATTGGGATTTAAAAGTAATCCAGAAAGATCACCTCCTCACCAAAAAAACACCAATTACTGAAAGCCTAAAAACCCAGATCAGTTCCACAAACTGAATAAGAATCCAATCAACTCAATGCAACAGAATCAAGGAAAATAAAATCAGAATGGAATCAACTCAGAGCAACAGATTTAAATGAATGATAATCAGAATCCAACCAATTCGATTCAACAGAATCAAATAAAACAAATTCAAAAGCCAATCAGTGCAATTCAACAAAATCAAGTAAAAACAAAGTCAGAATTCAATCAACTCAGTTCAACAGAATCAAATAAAACAAACTCAGAATTTAATCAACAGAATGAAATATAGCACCGCAAGAAAATTTTATGACAGTTTCTCACCTGCTTGTCATCAACAAAATTAACAACAAAATACAATCATGGTAAGAACATTACGGGGAATATATTGAAGAAATTAATAATGATATTTTAGCACATTTTAATCATGTTTGCTAATATTTCAAATATCTTTAAATTATTCTCATTTGTTGTCGACAATGAAACTCACAGTCAGGGTGTCACTGACATTAAGCATTATCTATACCTTCCTAATGAAGAGAGACTTTAGGTGTTTCAAGTAACGCAGCCACACAGAATGCTCATCTGATCAAAAAAAGAGATAAACCGAGCAACTGACTCCATCATCACCATTTGAGCTATTTGCTGAGCCTTAACTGAGGCCTATAATCGGCTTTAACAAAAATCAATCCGAACCAAATCAAACTCAGCACAGAATCTGAGTTTTATTTAATTCAGGAATTATTCACATGGATAGAACATTAAGAGAAAAAGTCATTAAGAAAGTTCAAGGTCCTCACCTGAAGTCACCATCGCCATGGTCCCTTGGCCCCAGTCAGCAGGATAGTCACAGTGTTACATTCTCTGGACTGGGTCACACAGTAACTGGGTCTGCAAAAAACAAACACAAAACTGACATTATTTCAAATATTCGGAACCACAGGCAAAATAAAGTCACAATAAATCTTCATCACAGTATAATTGTGCCAGTGGACACTGATCATTCTTGATAATTGTTTATATCGTTTATACTTCACTGAGTAACATATGAGCTGATTCTCAAAATCCCCAACTGGTGTCTCAATAATTATCACCACTTTTACAAATTAAACAGTGATATTTGCATAAAACCCCACAGAACTAATACTGCATTGCAAGTTTAGATGGTTTGTAGGAGTAATCACTGACTAGTTTCAAACAGTGGGAGCTGAAAGGTTTTTTGTATGAATCATAATTGCAGTGCCACCCCAATCCCCACTTCTCTTGCACAGTAATAGATGGCGGTGTCTTCGATCTTCAGGTTACTCATGTCCAACACAAAAATGTTGTTTGAAGTGTCTTTGGACGCAGTAAGTAAATCGACCCTTAATCGCTGGTGTATAATTATTGCTGGATGAACTATAGTAGTCCAGCAGCTACTCCAGACCTTGTCCGGGAACCTGTCACACCCAGTGCATGGAGCTGCTGCCAAGATTGAAGCCGCTGGTTTGACAGGTCAGTCTCAGGCTGCCTCTGGGACGGTCAGTCTCTGCCTCTGGCTGAATCGAAACAACCACCGATTGGACACCTTTAAAAAGAAAACAAACAAACCTTGAACATTAACGCTGATGTAATGATGGCTGTGTCTTTTAGATTCCTGGGGTAGACTAACATTGAGACAGTTACAAAGGGAGACTGGAACAAAAAAAACACTCACACGATAAGAAAGTCAGTAACAACTTGAGAAAAATTGTCGAAACAATCATTCTGAAAACTTGTGGGAAACGGTTCTGTCAAGATCTTTCTAAACAAAGCCGATCCAGGAGTGTTGAATTACGGTCCAGTGCCCAGGATTTATATGACCATCGGAAGGAGCAGGTTTACACCTTCCGCCTGTTGGTGTCCTGCTGGAGGCTGAGACCAGATCCTGGTATCAGCTTGTACAGCCCAAACACATGGGATCATGAGGTTATGCTTCAACACAGGCATATACACATCTTGGGATATTGGTTTTGCTGAATTGCTTCTTTGGAAGTTTTTTTTTGAATGGTGGAAGTAAAATTGAGTTGCTTCAAGTCTTTTTCAGGTGATAGTTGCACGTACTTTGTTTAAAATAAAGCAAATTCAATGGGAAGTGTAAGGTATAGGGTTAAAATTGTGCAGAATAAGGGAACAGTAACAAAGGAAGACTTGAACATGATAAGCTGCTTCTGCAAAAGTTTGCATTACAAAATTATGCTGCACATGTAAACACTAAACAATGAGAAGTGAAAACAGGTAGAATTATCTCTGACTAATAGGGCAGAGCAAACGTGTTGCAGGATGTACCAGGAACAGGAGAATAGTGTGCCAGTCTCAGGAAGGGTGTGGCCAACAGATGGAATTTAGTTTGGCAGGATGATCGCATGAAGACAGCAAACTATGCCAGGATAGTTACATATAAGGGATGGGATAAACAAGAGTAAGGGGCGACAGGCTGAGAGTAATGGGAGAAGTAAACAGAGGCGGAGAGAAGCTCGAGCTTGTGATAGGCTACGTGCTACAGCAAAAGTAACCAATGGGGTGAAAGAGGGGGACCAAGAGACGCAGCTGAACAGC
Source organism: Chiloscyllium punctatum (assembly GCF_047496795.1). Classification (NCBI taxonomy): domain Eukaryota; kingdom Metazoa; phylum Chordata; class Chondrichthyes; order Orectolobiformes; family Hemiscylliidae; genus Chiloscyllium; species Chiloscyllium punctatum. The sequence goes on along the minus strand of NC_092757.1, from coordinate 40,452,857 downwards.
ATAAATCAGAATGTAACCCTCAGATTGGGGCGCTTACTCGTTAGGCACACGTTCTTGCAAGTACGTATCAGTAAAGTTCACTGCTTCAGAATTTGACTCGGACTGAAATTTATTAATATGTGAGTTTCGTTTCTCACAATTTGAGGGCTCATCCGGGATGTCCATCATCACCAGTGGGGTGGGCACCATTGATGGCTGGGAAGATGCATCAGGTTCCTGTTCTCCTCAGCGGTAGGTTTCCCCTTCTGGTTGACTGATTGAGATCCGATGAGAGTCTATCTGAACCAGGTGAAAGGTTGTAAGTAGGCACAGGGAGACGGGCAACTCTGTGCATGGACCAAGGTAGGAAAAGAGATTTTTAAGTACTGCCTTGGTGGCTGGGATTGAGTTCTAGTAGTTAATAAATGTCTAATGAAGGAACGCAATATGGGCTACATAGAACATAGAATATAGAAAAATACAGCGCAGTATTTTGGCCCTCGATGTTGTGCCAATCCAAGCCCACCTAACCTACACTAGCCCACTATCCTCCATATGCCTATCCAATGCCCGTTTAAATGCCCATAAAGAGGGAGACTCCACCACTGCTACTGATAGGGAATTCCATGAACTCACGACTCGCTGAGTAAAGAATCTACCCCTACCATCTGTCCTATTCCCACCACCCCTTAATTTAAAGCTATGCCCACTTGTAATAGCTGACTCCATACGTGGAAAACGGTTCTCATGGTCAACCCTATCTAAACCACTAATCATCTTGTACACCTCTATCAAGTCACCCCTAAACCTTCTTTTCTCCAATGAAAACAGCCCCAGGTGCCTCAGCCTTTCGTCATATGATCTTCCTACCATGCCAGGCAACATCCTGGTAAACCTCCTCTGCACCCGTTCCAGTGCCTCCACATCCTTCCTATAGTATGGTGACCAAAACTGCACACAATACTCCAGATGCGGCTGCACCAGAGTCTTATACAACTGCACACATGACCTCAGGACTCCTGAACTCAATTCCTCTACCAATAAAAGCCAGTACGCCATATGCCTTCTTCACAGCACTATTTACCTGGGTGGCAACTTTCAGAGATCTGTGTATGTGGACACCAAGATCCCTCTGCTCATCTACACTACCAAGTATCCGACCATTAGCCCAGTACCCCATCTTCTTGTTACTCTTACCAAAGTAAATCACCTCACACTTACCTACATTGAACTCCATTTGCCACCTTTCTGCCCAGCTCTGCAGCTTATCTATATCCCGCTGTAACCTGCCACATCTTTCCTCACTGTCAACAACACCACCGACTTTCGTATCATCCGCAAACTTGCTCACCCAACCTTCTAGCCCCTCCTCCAGGTCATTTATAAAAATGACAAACAGCAATGGCCCCAAAACAGATCCTTGCGGAACACTGCTAGTAACTGCACTCCAAGATGAACCTTTACCATCAACTACTATCCTCTGTCTTCTTCCAGCCAGCCAATTCCTAATCCAAACCTCCAACTCACCCTCAATGCCATACGTCCTATTTTTGCAGTAGCCTACCACAGGGAACCTGATCAAATGCCTTACTAAAATCCATATACAGCACATCTACCACTTTACCCTCATCCACCTCCTTAGTCACCTTCTCAAAGAATTCAATAAGGTTTGTGAGGCACGACCTGCCCTTCACAAAACCATGCTGACTATCCTTGATCACATTATTCCTATCCAGATGTTCATAAATGCTATCCCTTACAATTCTCTCTAAGGCTTTGCCCACAACAGAAGTGAGACTCACCGGCCTATAGTTACTAGGGTTACCCCTACTCCCCTTCTTGAACAAGGGAACCATATTTGCTATCCTCCAGTCTTCTGGCACTATTCCTGTAGACAACAAAGACATAAAAATCAAGGCTAATGGCTCTGCAATCTCCTCCCTTGCTTCCCAGAGAATCCTGGGATAAATGCCACCAGGGAGAAAGTGAGGACTGCGGATGCTGGAGATCAGAGCTGAAAATGTGTTGCTGGAAAAGCGCAGCAGGTCAGGCAGCATCCAAGGAGCAGGAGAATCGACGTTTCGGGCATGAGCCTTCTTCAGGAGGGCTGATGCCCGAAACGTCGATTCTCCTGTTCCTTGGATGCTTTCTGACCTGCTGCGCTTTTCCAGCAACACATTTTCAGCTCTAAATGCCATCAGGCCCAGGGGACTTATCTCTTTTCACCCTTTCCAGAATTTCCAACACCTCTTCCCTACATACCTCAAGGCCGTCCATTCTAATTAATTGTGACTCAGTAATCACATCGGCAACAATGTCCTGTTCCTGAGTGAATACTGACGAAAAGTATTCATTCAGTGTCTCCCCAATCTCTTCAGCCTCCACACGCAACTTCTCACTACTATCCTTGACTGGACCTATTCCTACCCTAGTCATTCTTTTATTCCTGACATACCCAAAGGAAGCCTTTGGATTTTCCCTAATCCTACCAACTAAGGACTTTTTCATGTCCCCTTCTCGCTGCTCTTAGCTCTCTCTTCAGATCCTTCCTGGCTACCATATAACTCTCAATCGCCCCAATTGAAACTTCACGCCTCATCTTTACATCGGCCGCCCTCTTCCCTTTAACAAGCGATTCCAATTCCTTATTAAATCACGGCTCCCTCACACGACCCTTTCCTCCCTGCCTGACAGGTACATACTTATCAAGGACACTCAATAGTTGCTCCTTGAACAAGCTCCACATATCAATTGCGCCCTTGCCTTGAAGCCTACTTTTCCAAGCCACGCATCCTAAGTCATGCCTCACCGCATCATAATTTCCCTGCCCCCAGCTATAACTCTTGCCCTGCAGTGCACACTTATCCCTCTCCATCACTAAAGTAAAAGTCACTGAGTTGTGGTCACTGTCCCCAAAGTGCTCACCTACCTCCAATTCTAACACCTGGCCTGGTTCGTTACCCAGAACCAAATCCAGTATGGCCTCACCTCTAGTTGGCCTGTCTACATATTGTCAGGAAACTCTCCTGCACACATTGGACAACCACCGACCCATCTAACGAACTCGAGCTATAGCTTTCCCAGTCAATATCTGGAAAGTTAAAGTCCCCCATAACAACCACCCTATTACTTTCACTCTTCTCCTGAATCATCCTCGCAATCCTTTCTTCTACGTCTCTAGGACTATTAGGAGGCCTGTAGAAAACTCCTAACAGAGTGACCTCACCTTTCCTATTCCTAACCTCAGCCCAAACTACCTCAGATGGCAAGTCTTCATCCATTGTCCTTTCCACGGCTGTAGTACTATCTTTGACAAGCAATGCCACACCTCCCCCTCTTTTACCCCCAACTCTGACCCTACTAAAACATTTAAACCCTGGAACCTGCAATAGCCAATCCTGTCCTTGTTCTACCCATGTCTCCGTAATAGCCTCGGCTGTGCCGAGGGAAAGGAAAAAGCCTCTGGAAAAATGGAAATGGAGATTGGGTCCCTGACAACATACCTTCAGAAAGTTCGTTGGGCAGGATGTTGTGGAATTGGAAAAATAATACTTGTACAAGGGAAAAAGATAGGAAAAAGGTTATTAAATATTGTTGCTTTGTGTGGACTAAGGAATCAATTCTTCATCCCGCCATCTTCTGGCCAAAGTATGGGTCGGACGAAGACTGTGTTTGTAAATATTTTAATTTATATGTCAACAGAAAGCAGCCTCTCAGTCAGGAGGGATCAGATTGTGCTTGGTATTGGAAGGGCAATTAGCTGAACGGCTATTGAGTATACATTTCGTAATTAAATCATGGCCAGACATCCAGAAAAGAAAATCCAGAAAATAGATGGGTAGAGTGAGAAATCACCTGATGACTCATTAAGAGAGGCACAGAAAGTGTTTGTAAAGAGAGAGGATGAGAAGCCTCTAGAGTTGTTGTTGCTGGAAGCTCAGAAAGTGTCTGTGAGATACTGTGAGTGTGTGTGTGCGTGTGTGTGTGTGAGAGAGAGAGGGAGAGGGGAAAGAGCTGCGCAGCTAATAGAAAGTTTACCCTTTGTGATGCGGTTTGAATGCACATTTGTTTGTTGGTGATTGAATGTTTGTACTTTGATCCCTGGAGCTTGAGATCCGGGACTGTTTTGAATCTGATTTCTATTATGTAAATTTAACATGATTTCTTTTAAGGTTAAGGATTTTACAGTGATTATGAAATAAAATGTTAACTCCTTTTCTTTTTACAGGTCATGACTGCCTTGCTATCAGTTTCTAACTAATCTCTTTTATCCTTACATAAAAACGATTTCAAATCAGTTTAATACGGAGGAAAACAACATGACAACCTTTTTTTGTGTTTCAGACTCATTTGTTTTCACTTAATTTTAAGCCGTAGCTTTATTCAGAAAATTCCCTCCCTCAATGCCAGTTGAAATTTCAGTTCAACATTAGATTGTAATAAATCAATCCTATGGTTAATATCTGTGACCTTGGATACGGCCGTTATTCCTGCTTTAGAAGCTTTTTAACTTGAATAGACAAATCCTTTTAAGACAGCTCTGGTTATTTTTGTAATTGAGCAATGACTGGCCAGGGCTACTTATAAAAACTAATTTTTGATTTAAATTAAAACCAGGTAATAATAGTGGATTTCAAAGTTAGGAACTGTATGCATTTTACATTTTAAATATTAAATACTGAATAAATGAATTTATAATGTATAAATATATATTTAAAAGTAAGATTCCAAATTGTGTAGTTAGAAACAGGCTTTAAAGTTAGACAAGCATAAATTGATAAATTGGTATTTGAAGCTATAGGGAGCAAGAAAATTGCAATATTTCTTTCTAAAAAAATAGTTGAAACAAAACATTGGGTGATGAAGAATGGTCATTAGGTGGCCCTAAAGCTGTTCAATGGTTAAATCGGCTCAGGAATTGATCTGGCAACGTAACATGAGAATGGGAACGAAAGCGTTAATTGGACTATGGCGACAGTTTTGTGATGAGAGGCACGAAGAATCAGTTTTGTGCTCATGACAAGATACTGCCACCAAACTGGGGATTGAATTAACTGGAAATGGTGCTGTGGAATCTGTTGAGGTTTTTTAAAATGAATGTGCTCGAGCAAAACAATTACAGAAACAGAATGAGAAGTCACAAGTGACTGGTAAACAAACAGAACTGCACAATTACAGTTTTTAAAATGTTTTAGTCATTTGTTGCATTTCCATCCTGAATTACAGATAATGATTATTTTATTTATATAATATATATAGTTAAGAATTAATATTAACAATAAATCATTTCTATTCCTTCATTAAGAATTTCGGGCAAAAGCCCTCCTGATGAAGAGCTTTTGTCCAAAATTCCTGATGAAGGACTTTTGCCCGAAACATCGATTTTCCTGCTCCTTGGATGTTGCCTGATCTGCTGTGCTTTTCCAGCACCACTCTAATCTTCCCTGACTAACACATCAGTCACCTGCCCTGCCTTATTTCTCAAGAGAAGTTCAAGTTTTGATCCGTCTCTAGTGGGAACATTTATATGCTAATAAAGAAAATTTTCTTGCAATTGAACAAATTCTTCACCATTAAATCCTTAACACCATGACAGTCTGAGTCAATGTTTGGAAAATTAAAATCGCCTGTTATTGCAACCTTATTATTCTTACATATATTTGAGATCTCTCGACATAGCTGCTTCTCAATTGCCCTCTGACTTGGGGAGTCAATCGTGAAATCCCATCAAGGTGATCATCCCTTTCTTATTTCTAATTTGAACCCATACATTTTCGCTAAATGATCCCTCAGAAATACCTTCTCTAATTACAGGAGTAATATTTTCCTGAATCAAAAATGCCAGCCCTTCTCCTGCCTTGCCTCTTTCTGTCCTTCCTGTACCATCTAAAACCCAGAACACTGAGCTGCCAGTCTTTTCCATTCCTCAGCCATGTTTCTGTAATAGCTATGACATCCCAGGCCCATCTTCCCTGACATGCCCTGAGTTCATAAGCCTTATCCATGAGACCTCTTGCATTGAAATAAATGAAGTTTAAGTGTTCAGTGTTCCTTTGTTCTCTGACTTGTTCTTGTCTGTTTTGTCTAAAGAACGTGCTGTTTTCTGATTCAGAACCATTGTCATCTTTCTTTCTATTTTCACTGTTGTTTAGAAAGCCCCCACCCCACCCCTCTCAAATCCTACAATCTCCTGAATTAGAACGAGCAAATCTCCCCACCAGGATATTGGTCTAGTTCAGGTGAAACCCATCCTTTTAAACAGGCTTTTCTTTTGTCCCAGAAGAGATCCCAATGCTCCAAGAAAGTGAATCTCGTCAACCATTGATTTATCTTCTAGATTCCCCTACAGTGTTGAAAGAGGCCTTTCAGCCCCCCCAAGTCCACACCGACCCTCCGAAGAGAAACACACCCAGATCCATTTCCCTCTGACTAATGCACCTAACATTATGGGCAATTTAGCATGGCCAATTCACCTGACCTGCGCATCTTTGGACTGTGGGAGGAAACCGGAGCACCCGGAGGAAACCCACGCAGACACGGGGAGAACGTGCAATCTCCACACAGACAGTCACCCGAGGCTGGAATCAAACCTGGTACCCTGGTGCTGTGAGGCAGCAGTGCTAACCCCTGAGCCACCGTGCTGCCCCCATGCCACTCTGTAAACCCTTAACTCTATCTCTAACTATGTCATTCCTATCAATGTGTACAACAACTTCCGGTTTCTCACTCATCCACTTGACAAACTGCTTCAAACATTTTGAGACATCCTTCACCCTGGCAGTGGGAAAGCAATGTACTATCCTCGATTCACACTCACTCCCGCAGAATCTCCTGCCTGTGCCCCTCACAGGAGAGTTCCTGAAAACATTTATTCTTTTAAATCTTGACAAATAAGTTTAACATGGTGCCGAAGATCTGATGACCATTTCTATTTTTCTCATTCACCAATATTCAAAATGGAATATCTGTCTGAGAGAGGAATAGCAACAGGAGACTTCGAAACCACCTTCAAACCCTTCCTGATGTTATCTATCTGAATGATCTTGCTGTGTAATCACTTCACTAAGTCTATTTGTCATCGTACTCAATATCTCTTGCAGGCCATCAGTAACATTAACATCAGTAACATCGTGGCGGCACGGTGGCACAGTGGTTAGCACTGCTGCCTCACAGCGCCAGAGACCTGGGTTCAATTCCCACCTCAGGTGACTGACTGTGTGGAGTTTGCACGTTCTCCCCGTGTCTGTGTGGGTTTCCTCTGGGTGCTCCGGTTTCCTCCCACAGTCCAAAGATGTGCAGGTTAGGTGAATTGGCCATGCTAAATTATACCGTAGTGTTAGGTAAGGGGTAAATGTAGGGGTATGGGTGGGTTGCGCTTCGGCGGGGCGGTGTGGACTTGTTGGGCCGAAGGGCCTGTTTCCACACTGTAAGTAATCTAATCTAATCTGAAAAAGAAGAAGCTCTCAATAGCACATTAATTGCTAAATTAAACTATCTTTCCTTACAGATCACTGTCTGTCGGGAAGGGTATGAAGGTGGTTTCGAAGTCTCCTGTGGCTATTCCTCTCTCAGACAGATATTCCATTTTGAATATTGTTGAATGAGAGAAATAGAAATGGTCATCAGATCTTGGGCACCATGTTAAACTTATTTGTCAAGATTTAAAAGAATAAATGTTTTCAGGAACTCTCCTGCGAAGGGCACAGGCAGGAGATTCTGCGGGAGTGAGTGTGAATCCTGGATAGTACATTGCTTTCCCAATGCCAGGGTGAAGGATGTCTCAAAATGTTTGAAGCGGATTGTCAAGTGGATGAGTGAGAAACCGGAAGTTGTTGTACACATTGATAGGAATGACATAGTTAGAGATAGAGTTAAGGGTTTACAGAGTGGCACCTCCTCATTCCTGATGAAGGGCTTATGCCCGAATCGTCGATTCTCCTGTTCTTTTGATGCTGACTGACCTGCTGCGCTTTTCCAGCAACACATTTTTAAGCTCTGATCTCCAGCATCTGCAGTCCTCACTTTCTCCTCCTCAAATAATCCAACGTTCAGCTTTCACTGTCCGGATACAAAAAAGCTTCTCCCAAGCCGTCCCTTTACATAACTGTCCACAAGCTCAGTGTATAAACAATCTGTCCTTCTTCATATACTTTTTTAACTTGACTTTTTTTCCCTCAAAACTCACCTATCACTGACCGCAGGCTCACCAGTCTATAGTTCCCTGGCTTTTCCTTACCACCTTCTTAAATAATGGCACCATGTTAGGAAGGGATCTTTCCCCTTTCTCCTTCCTGGGCCTCTCCATCTCCATTTATAGCAACAGACTCAACATGGACATCAACTTCAAACCAACAGGCTCCCATAGCCACCTGGACTACACCTCCTCCCACCCTCGCTCCTGTTCGAACACATTCCCTGCTTCCCAATTCCTCCGCCTCTGCCGCATTTGCTCCCAGGTGGACCAATTCCACCATTGAACATCCCAGGTGGCCTCCTTCTTCAATGACCACAGTTTCCCCTCCCATGTGGTTGACAATGCCCTCCAATGCATCAACTCCACTTCCTGCACCTCTGCCCTTGAACCCCATCTCTCCAATCACACCAAGGACAGAACCCCCATGTCCTCACCTTCCACTCCACCATCCTCTGGATACAACGCATCATCCTCTGCCATTACTGCCTCCTACAAACAGACCCCAGTAGCAGGGATATATTTCCCTCCCCACCCGTATCTGTGTTCTGCAGAGACCATTCCCTCCGCGATTCCCTTGTTAGGTCCACACCCCCCACCAACCCACCCTCCCTTTCTGGCACCTTCCCTGGCCACTGCAAGAAGTGCAAAACCTGCACTCACACCTCCCCCCTCACCTACGTCCTAGGTCCCAAAGGATCCTTCCAAATACAGCCAAGATTTACCTGTACTTCCGCACACATCATCCACTGTGTCAATTGCTCTCGGTGTGGTTTCCTCTACATTAGGGAGACAGGGCACCTACTTGTGGAATATTGCAGAGAACCTCTCTGGGATACATGCACTGAACAGCCCCTCCACTCTGTGGCTGAACACTTTAACTCCCCCTCCCACTCTGCCAAGGATATGCAAACCCTGGGCCTGCTCCACTGTGAAACTAGAGCCAAATTATACCTGGAGGAAGAACGCCTCATCTTCCACCTTAGGACCCTCCATCCACATCGGATCAATGTAGATTTCATCAGTTTCTTCATTTGCCCTCCCCCCACCTTATCCCAGGCCATCTAAAACAACAGAGAATCAAACCACCATCCTTTGATATTCAATGGGGTTACCATTGCTGAATCCTCTACTGTCAACATCTTGGGGTTACCATTGACCAGAAACTGAATTGTACCAGTGATATAAATACAGTGACAACAGAACAGGTCAGAGGCTCAGAATACTGCAGTGAATGACTCACCTCCTGATCCCCCACAGACCGTCCACCATCTACAATACACCAGTCAGGATTATGATGGAATACTCCCCACAGGCCTGGACGGGGGCAGCTCCAACAGTATTTCAGAAGCTTGGCACCAGCCGGGATAAAAGACCCCACTTGATTGCCACGACATCCACAAACATCCATGTTATTTTCCCCACTGACCCACAGGAGCAGCAATGTGCACCAGCTACAAGGTGCCCTGCAGAAATTCACAGAAGCTCCTTAGACAGCACTTTCCAAACCCACAGCACATTCTCAACAACCACTAGGGATGAACAATAATTGCCGGCCCAACCAGCGATGCCCAGGAATGGATTAGAGTTAATTTAAAATGTTACCCAATCACAACCAATGGTGGGCACTGGGTTTGAGGTTTTGTGAGTTGGGTCCAGGCAGTAACCTGTTTGTTGTGAAGACCTGAAGAGAAATGCTGTCTGGAACAATCTATCAGTCTTTCAGAGACATGGCCTACATACATAGTATCACACAGACACTGACATTCATATACCAGATTACTCACACGGGAGAGAGGTGGAAGTAATTTAAAATATATTTGTATCTGGACTGAAGAATATTTGGAAACACAATTAAAAATATTATCATGAAAATAATTTGGTAAGGAAGTTAGAATCCAAATGAGATATTTTCAAAGTGCTTGAACTTCATGATAATTTGATCTGGAAGTGATAACCAGGCACATTTGTGCACTTTGTGTTCAACACATTTCAGTCTGAAAATTAAACCAAACAAATGGGTGGACCTGTGTTTATTGGACAATTAAAGTGGACATGGTTAGTATTGAACCACAATCATTGGACACAAAAGGTTAACTCTGATTTCTCTTCACAGATGCTGCTGAACTTTTCCAGCAAGTATTGCTTTTGTTTCTGATTTAAAACATCTGCTGACATACACTGGATATGGTTAATGAGGGATTCAATGTGAGACCCCACGTGCTGCAGTATTCCATCACCTTTGTAACACCTTCATTCAGGATCTGGTCCAGGGGGCAGAATTACAGAGCCTTACTTGGTCAGTGCATTGAGTGTCAGAATGTGGCTGTAGACGACATTGGTTAGGCCACTTTTGAAATATTATCTTCAATTCTGGACTCCCTGCTTTAGGAAAGATGTTGTTAAAGCTGCAATGTTGCAGAAAAAACTTATAAGGATGTCATTGGGCTCAAGGGTTTGAGCTATCGGGGGCTGAGGGGTGACCTCATAGAGGTTTGTAAAGTCATCAAGGGCATGGAGAGGGTGATTGGCAAGGTCTTTTCTCCAGGGAAGAGGAGTTCAAAACTAGAGCGCACGGGTTTAAGTTGAGGTGGGAACATTTAAGAGGCGACTAAGGGGCAACTTTCCTCATACAGAAGTTGGTGTGTGCATGGAATAAGGTGCAAGAGGAAGTGGGGGCTGGTACAATGACAGCATTTGAAAGGCATCTGGCTGGGTATATGAAGAGGAAGGGTTTAGAAGGAATTGGGCCAAATGCTGCAAATGGGAAGAGATGTGTTCATGGTGAATGAAAGGGTCAGTTTCTGTGCTGTACAAGTCTATGACAATTTAGCCCTATGTCATCAGCACAGAGAAAACCGGGAGACCTGGTTTTAGCAGATCATTGGTCTAAATGTTGAACAGTGTTTCGATCAGCCCTGTGCCAATGCTTCGTTCACCTGCTCCATACACTTCCGAGCTTTAATAGAGACATTGTGTCATGGAGATGTACAGCACGGAAACAGACCCTTCGGATCAACCCATCCATACTGACCAGATATCAGCAATTAATCTAGTCCCATTCTCCAGCACTTAGCCCACATCCCTCTCAACCCTACCTATTAATATACCCATCCAGATGCCTTTTAAATGTTATCATTGTACCCGCTTTCACCACTTCCTTTGGCAGCTCATTCCATACCCACATCACTCTCTGCAAGAAGAAAACTGTCCCTGAGGTTCCTTTTAAATCTTTCCTCTCCAAACGTAACCTCTGACCTCCAGTCTTGGACTCCTTTTCCCTGAAAAATAGACATTGGCTATTTACTTTATCGCTGCCCCTCATAATTTTATAAATCTCTATCAGGTCACCCCTCAGTCTCCTACACTCCATGGAAAATAGCCTCAGCCTATTTAGCCCCTCCCGTTGGTTAAATCCCTTCAACCCTGGCAACATTCTTGAAAATCTTTTCTGAACCCTTTCAAGTTTCACAACATCCTTCCTGTAGGACGGAGACCAGAATTGAATGCAGTCTTCCAATAGTGGTCTAACCAATGATTTCACAGAAACAACATGACCTCCCAACTCCTATACTCAATGCACTGACCAAGAAAAGCAAGGCACTGCAGAGAAAAAAGAGTGGGACCCAGCAGTGTAAGGGAGAGAGAGTGGGAGCGGGCAGTATGAGGGAGAGAGTGGGAGCGGGAAGTACGAGGGAGCGAGCGAGTGGGAGCAGGCAGTGTAAGGGAGAGAGAGAGTGGGAGCGGGCAGTGTGAGGGAGAGAGAGAGAGGGAGTGGGCAGTGTGAGGGAGAGAGAGAGTGGGAGCGGGCAGTGTGAGGGAGAGAGAGAGTGGGAGTCGGCATTGTGAGGGAGAGAGTGAGCAAGTTTTCCAAGATTATGGAACAGACACATTTGGCCCATCTGGTCCAGGTTGGCCATATTCCTTTTCCTTCTCTCTCCTTCTAGTATATATTTTCCTTCCCTTCTGGAGTTCTGTCGAGAGGCAGCAGTGGTGATGCATTGTGGGAAGTGTGCCAGCGACCGTGGGTCCTGAGTGTTGTCGGATGACCATCTGGGGTGTAGATGTGGATGTGGGTCCGAGCCGAACATGGTCAGAGCAAGCCCGAAGTGTCGATGAGGGAGATACCCCCACCCCTACCCCCAGCATCTGCAGCATCGAGAGCAGGGAGATGGAGGTTTCCCAAACAGCGGGCCCAAGCAAAGGGGATCGAGCCTTCACGGGGAGTGCACTTCAGAAACCCTGGGCAACTTTTACTGTTATTACTTTATTGTTCCACTTAACATGACGAAGGACTGTAATGTTAACATTTAACTTTATTTCTTGATTTTTCTACTTATACTAAAAACCATAATAATGCTTTCCCTCTAACTTAGTTTTTGTGTTACTACGTGTACCATGTTTGACGACATTGTGCACATTTCACTGTACACCTGTACTCCTGTTCTTGAGAACACGGAACAATAAAGTTTACATCTGAATCTAAATACCAAACACCCTCTTCACTCCCCTGTCTACTTGTGACTCCACTATCAAACATCTATGAACCAGCACTCCAAGGTCTCTTTGTTTCGTAACACTCCCCAAGACCTTACCATTAAGTGCATATGTCCCACCCTGAGTTGCCTTTCCAAAATGCAGCACCTCACATTTATCGAAATTAAACTCCATCTACCACTCCTCAGCCCAGTAACCCATCTGATCAAGGTCTCATGGAACTCTGCGGGAATTTTTGCTGTCCACTACATATCCAATTTTGGTGTCATCTACAAAGTTACTGCCTCTACCTCCAATGTTCACATTCAAATTGTTTATATAAATGACAATAAGCAATGACCCAGCATCAATCACTGTGTCCCACCGTTGGTCACAGGTCTCCAGTCTGGAAAGCAACCTCCATCTCCACCCTCTGCCTCCTTCCTTCTATCTCCAAATGGCTCGTTCTCCTTGTGGTCCATGTGACCTCATCTTGCTCACCAATCTATCATGTCGAACTTTGTTGAATGCCTTACTGAAGTCCATATCGATCACTTTCACCACACTGCCTTCATCAATCCTGATTTGGAGATGCCAGTGTTGGACTGGGGTGAACAACATTAAAAATCACACAGCACCAGGTGATAGTCCAACAGGTTTATTTGGAAGCACTAGCTTTTGGAGCGCTGCTCCTTCATCAGGTGGTTGTGGAATATAAGACCATAAGACACAGAATTTATTGCAAAGGTTTACAGCGTGATGCAACTGAAATTATATATTGAAAAAGACCTGGATTGTTTGTTATGTTTCTCATCTTTTAGAATGACCATTTTGTTTTCAGTTATTTCATATGAAAACCCAGATTTTTTTTTAAAGTTACATTCTCAAGTGAACTTTACCAGTAGATGTCATGTCAGCTCAGGTAATGTATTGAAGGTGTGAGGTACCCTGTGGGAGGCTGTCTGTGCCCCGATGTTCAGACTGATTCTTTTTCTGAAAAAAAGGATTTTCAGATTCCCACATGGATTCATGCAGTTTTTGAGCAAAATAAAATGTAATTCTGCAAGTACAAATTCACCCCACAAACTTGTGTGTGTGTGTGTGTTTGTGTGTGTGTGTTTGTGTGTGTGTGTTTGTGTATGTGTGTATGCGTGTGTGTGTGTGTGTGTGTTGGTGTGTGTTAGTGTGTCTATGTGTGTGTGTGGTGGTGGGGAGGGGGTGTGAGAGAGCGTGTGCATGTGTCTGAGTGTGAGTGTTAAAGCTGTATAAGTCTATAAGAGTGTATGAGATAGAGCTTGTGTGTGAGGGAGGGTCTGCGTGAGTGTATGGGTCGATAGGAGTGTGTGTGTTTGTGGGAGAGTGTGTGTAGTGCAATGGGGTCACCTGGAGTGTGACATGGCCCCAAAGTCTCAGTTGAGGCCAATCCCATGAGTACCAAACTTGGCTACCAGCCTCTGCTCACCCACTTTGTGCTGTAAAAACAATGACTGCAGATGCTGGAAACTGGCTTTTGCCCAAAACGTCGATTTCGCTGCTCCTTGGATGCTTTCTGAACTGCTGTGCTCTTCCAGCACCACTAATCCACTTTGTGTTGTAGCCTGTCCCGAAGTCAATCTTGGAGGATGGTCAGCCAAAGGTCTGAGGGTCGAATGTCATGGACCGCTGAAGTGTTGTCTGACTGGGAAGGAAGGAACACTCCTGTCTGTTGATTATTGTGTGGTGTCTATTCATCCATTGCCATAGTCTCTGCTCGGTCTTGCCAATGTACCATGCTTCAGGGCATCTTTGCCTGCAGCGGAGGAGATAGACCATGTTGGCCGAGTCACATGATTACCTGCCATGTACCTGGTGGGTGGTGTCCCACAGGTAATAGTGGTATCCATTTCAACACTCTGATATGTATATATCACCTCCAAAAAGACCCCACCACCAGGGATATATTTCCCTCCCCACCCCTTTCCGCCTTCCGCAAAGACCGTTCCCTCCGCGACTACCTGGTCAGGTCCATACCCCCCTACGACCCACCCTCCCATTCTGGCACTTTCCCCTGCCACCGCAGGAACTGTAAAACCTGTGCCCAAACCTCCTCCCTCACCTCTATCCAAGGCCCTAAAGGAGCCTTCCACATCCATCAAAGTTTTACCTGCACATCCACTAATATCATTTATTGTATCCATTGCTCCCGATGTGGTCTCCTCTACATTGGGGAGACTGGGCGCCTCCTAGCAGAGCACTTTAGGGAACATCTCCGAGACATCCGCACCAATCAACCAAACCGCCCCGTGGCCCAACATTTCAACTCCCCCTCCCACTCTGCCGAGGACATGGAGGTCCTGGGCCTCCTTCACCGCCGCTCCCTCACCACCAGACGCCTGGAGGAAGAACACCTCATCTTCCGCCTCGGAACACTTCAACCCCAGGGCATCAATGTGGACTTCAACAGTTTCCTCATTTCCCCTTCCCCCACCTCATCCTAGTTTCAAACTTCCAGCTCAGTTACTGTCTCCTTGACTTGTCCGACCTGCCTATCTTCTTTTCCACCTATCCACTCCACCCTCTCCTCCTTGACCTATCACCTTCATCTCCTCCCCCACTCACCCATTGTACTCCATGCTACTCTCTCCCCACCCCCACCCTCCTCTAGCTTATCTCTCCACGCTTCAGGCTCACTGCCTTTATTCCTGATGAAGGGCTTTTGCCCGAAACGTCGATTTCGCTGCTCGTTGGATGCTGCCTGAACTGCTGTGTTCTTCCAGCACCACTAATCCAGTATTTGCTTTCCAGCATCTGCAGTCATTGTTTTTACCTTTATGTCTTGCAGTGTTCACTGTGACAAGATTGTACGGTGCTGATCTGAAAGTCGGGCAGTTTGCTGCGAACAATGATTTGTTTGAGGTTTGATGATTGTTTAAAGGTGAGCAGTGGAGGTGAAGGGAAGGTCTTGATGAGGTGCTCATCCCCATTGATAATGTGTTGCAGGCTGTGAAGAACATGGTGTAGTCTTTCAGCTCCCGGGAAGTACTGGACAATGTCGGTTGCAGCTCGTGTCTGTCTCCTGAGGAAATCATTACGGTTTCTTGCTGTGCCCTCATAAGAACAGGATACGATGCTCGACTCATCTACCGCCAGTTCCAACATGCCACAGTGAGAAACCGTAATGATTTCCTCAGGTGTGACACTGACAGACACTGGCTATAACCGACAGGGTCCCCTTCATTGCCCAGTACCTCCCGGGAGCTGAGAGACTACACCAGCCTGCAACACATTATCAATGGGGATGAGCACCTCATCAAGACCTTCCCCATACCTCCACTTCTCACTTTTAAACAACCACCAAAACCTTCAAAGAGACTCTTTAAGTAAGAAGTCTCCTTAAGGACCGAAGTGGATATGTATGTGCAGAACCACAGGCGATGGGTGAGATTCTCAATGAACATTTCTCCTCTGTGTTTACCGTGGAGAAAGACCTGAAGATTGGGAACTTGGGGAAGTTAGCGGTGATATCTTGGGGACAGTCTGTAACACAGTGAGGAAGTGTTGAGGGTATTAGAATGTATGAAGGTGGATAAGTCTCCTGGTCCTGACCAATATATCCAAGGCCACTGCAAGAGTTTAAAGAAGATGTTAAGGGGTCCAGTGAATATAATCCCAGTCTACTCAGTCTCTCCTCAGAAACCAAACCCCTCAACTCTTAAATCAACCTAGTGAACCTGCTCTGCACCCCCTCCAGTGCCAGTCCACCCTTTCACAAGGAGACCAAAACTGCACACAGTACTCCAACTGTGCCCTCACCAGCATCCTATACAGCTGCTTTTAAACTCAATCCATTTAGCAATGAAAGACAAAATTCCATTTGCCTTATTAATAACCTGTTCCACCTGCAGACCAATCTTCTGTGATTCGTGCACAAGGACACCCTGGTCCCTCTGCAAAACAACATGCTGCAATTTTTAACGATTTAAGTGTGGTGACCTCTCAGCCCAACATTGAGATGTCTCAGCCTAGCGCAGTAATCTCTCAGCCCGGTATGGTATTCTATCAACCTGTCATGGAGATCTCTCAGACTTGCATAGTGATCTCTCGGCCCAGAACAGTGATCGCTCAGCCTGGTGTGGTAATCTGTCAGCATGGCATGGAGATCTCTCAGACTGGTGCCAAGATCTCTTGGACTGGCATGGTGTCACTTGGCCTGGCATGGTGATGTCCCATCCTGGCATGGTGTTCTTTAGGCTGGCATGGCAATCACTCAGACCGGTGCAGTGATCTCTCAGCCTGGTGTGGTGATCTGTTAGTCTGGCCTGTGGATCTCTTAGCTCGCACAATGATCTCTCAGCCTGGCATAGCCATCTCTCAGCCTGGTGTGGTGATCTCTCGGCCTGGCATGATGATCTCTTAGCCCAGCACAGTGATCTTTCAGCCCAGGGTGATGATCTCTCAGCCCGGCGTGATGATCTTTCTGCCTAAAATGGGGACCTCTCGGACTGGTACGATGATCTCTCAGCCCAGTATAGTGATCCCTTAGCAGGGCCTGAGGATCTCTTAGCCTTGCACAGTGATCTGTCTGCCCAGCATAGCTATCTTTCTGCCCAGTGTGGTGATCTCTCAGCCTGGCACGATAATCTCTTGAACCAGGTATGGTGATATCTCAGTCTAGCATGATGATCTCTTGGTCCCGTGTGGTGAACTCTCGGCTCGGCATGACGATACCTTGCTCCAGTGTGGTGATCTCTCAGCCCGGCATGATGATCTCTTGGCTCAGTGTAGTGATGTCTCAGCCCGGTGTGGTGATCTCTTGGCCCAGCGTGTGCAGGATCTTGGCCAGCCATGGCCTCAGCGTAGACCTCTGATCTCATTGAGGCTAAGCACTTAAGAAAGGCTGTAATGTTTGAACTTGCACTTAATTATTTATTTTCCTTTTAAAACTTAGAGGGTCTGCAACATGTAGCTTTTAACCTCACTTCACTTTTTAAAAATTTATTTTGTGGGACTTGAGCATCACTGGCTGGCCAGCACTGATAGCCCATCCCTATTTGTCCCTTGAGAAGGTGGTGGTGAGCTATCTTCTTGAATCGCTGCAGTCCACTTGCTGTGGGTTGACCCACAATGCTGGGAGGGAGGGAATTCCAGGATTCTGACCCAACGACTCTGAAGGAATGGCGATATATTTCCAAGTCAGGGTGGTGAGTGGCTTGGAGGGGAACTTGCTGGTGATGTTCCCAGGTACTTGCTGCCCTTGTCCTTCCAGATGGAAGCAATCGTGGGTTTGGAAGTGGCTGTCAAAAGATCTTCAGTGAATCGCTGCGGAGCATCTTGTAGATAGATACACTGCTGCTCCTGAGCACCGGTGGTGGAGGGATTGAATATTTGTAGATGTGGTGCCAATCAAGCAGGTTGCTTGGTCCTGGATGGTGTCAAGCTTCGTGAGTGTTGTTGGAGCTGCACCCATCCAGGCAAGTGGGAAGGATTCCATCACACTCCTGACATCATATATTTTATGCAGTACTATTATTACTGTAAAAAAAAGTTTCATTTTTATGTTTGTTCTTTCTTTTATTTTGACCTTCTTCGTAAGATTCTGTGCCGAGGTATCTGTCCCTAAGATGGTGCATTGTGTGGTGACATTATACACTTCTCACTGTATTCCTGTACCTTTGTACTGAGTACACGTGACAATAAAATCAAAATCAAATTACAGACAAAAGAAAGAAGAGTTGGAATAACTATTGGAAAACTTAGCAGGATAATGGGTTATTTATCTCATAAACAGCAACTGTTCCAATAGTGTAACATCCCATAAACACATCCCTTGTACAGGCAAATTCAGTAAAATAGATTGTCTCACATGCAATTCTGGACAAGGATTGTAATAGGGTTGTTCAAGATTACATTTACTTTCAGTGTTCTGGAAACAGTACAATATTTATTTATCCCTTTAAATCTTTCCTATTCATGTCCCTGTCCAAATGTCTCTGAAATGTTGTAATTGTACTTGCCTGGACCACTTTCTCTGGCAGCCCATTCCATACACACACCCCCTCTTCATGAAAATGTTACCCCTCAGGTCCCTTTTAAATCTTTCCCCTCTCACCTTAAACCTGTGCCATCTGGTTTTGGACTCCCCTACCCTGGGGAAAAGACCTTGGCTATTCATCTTGTCTCTGGCCCCTCGTGATTTTATAAAGCTCTGTACAAGAAGCTGTGTAAAAGATGCTGCATAAGATATTGTTGCATTTTGCCAGTGATGATATATAAGCAGGGTAGAAGATGAAAGGCTGATTACCAGGGAACAGAGAATCAGAATAAATGTTTCAGTTTCACACTGGTAACTAATGGAGGGTCACAGGGATCAGTGCTGAGACCTCAACTATTTATAATCCCATTAAACTACTGGGTTGAGTAAATGGGAAGGGAAAGGAACCTGGAGTATAATGTGGCTGTGGCATGGGGTTGTTTGATTGACAGGAATAACAGAGAGCAGAACATTATTTAAAAGGAGTCAGACTACAGAATTCTGTAGGTGGGGGGGATCAGCCTGTTCTTGTACAAGAATCTAAAAGAGTAGTATACAGGTACATCAAAGAATTCGGTAGTCAGATGGAATATTGACTTTTAACGTAAGGGTGTAATGAAAAAAGGAGGGAGGTCTTACAACCGCACAGTCACTGTTCGGACCACACATTGAGTATTGCATTTAGTTTTGGTTTACTTTATTAAAAGGATATACTTGTATTGGGAACAGTTCAGAGAAGTCTCAGCTCCGGGGAGGAAGGGATCCTTGTTTCAGAAACCCAGTGACACTGAATTAGAAACGTTAACTCTCTTATCCCTCCACAGGTGATGCCTGACCTGTTGTGGTTCTCCATTGATTTCTTTCTTGTGTTTTCCAACAAGTTTTTATATCGAATAGTAAATATCCTGGAGTGAGTTACAGACAAGAATCTAATCAAGGGGTTCGGAGTAGCGATCTGACTGGAAAGACACTGGAATTCTGAAAATATGATTGCATAGATATTTTTATCTCAATAGTATGCAAGGGAGGGGTCTTTTTAAAAGTAAACTTAATACTCAAATTTCATGTGCACTAGCCACATCTGGGACTGTATCCTCCAAGGGGGTCTGTATCTCAGTGACCTGGAGTTGTTTCCTGGTTACTGCCTTTTCAAAGCATCCCTGTTGCAGTGTTTTAAATGCAGGAAGAGCTCACTGAACAGAGAAGAACAAAGAACAACAGAGCACAGGAACAGGCCCTTCGGCCCTCCAAGCCTGTGCTGACACATTTTACCTTTCCATACTAAAACAGTCTTCATTTCCAGGATCCGTATCCCTCTATTCCCTTCCTATTTGTGTATTTGTCCAGGTATTCCCTTGAATGCTGCTCATGTGTCTGAATCCACCCCCTCCTCTGGCAGGACATTCCAGGCACTCACCACCCTTTGTGTGAAAAACGGGCCTTGAACATCTCTTTTAAACTTCTCTCCTTGTGGTTTGAACCTGTGCCCCTCGTAACTGACCCCTCCACCCTGGGAAAAAGCCTCATATTTCCACTTCATCCAATGTCATTCACAATCTTATAAACTTCTACTGGGTTAGCCCTCAATGTCCTGCATTCCAGTGAAAACAAATCCAGTCTAACTAACCTTTGTTCAAAATCCCCCATACCAATGTAACACCCTGGGAAACCTATTCTGTACCTCCTCCAAAGCATCAACATCCTTCTAGTAGTGTGGTGATCAGAACTGGACACAATATTCCAAGTGCAGCCAAACTGAAGTTCTATAAAGCTTTAGCATAACTTTCCTGACATAGAAATCACAGAATGCCTACAGTGTGGAAACAGGCCATTTGGCCCAACAAGTCCACATCGATCCTGTGAAGAGTATCCCACCCTGACCCACTCCCCTCCCCTATTACTCTATATTTCCCCTGACTAATGCACCTAACCTACATATCCCTGAACACCATGGGCAATTTAGCTTGGCCATGTCACCTAACCTGCACACCTTTGTACTATCCATATTCTCAATGCTCCTTACAATGAAGGCAAACTTGCCATAGGCCCTTATCCACCAGCACTGGCACCTTCAGTGATCTGTGGACCTGCACACCCAGATCCCTCTGCATGTTAATGCTCCGAAGGGTTCTGCCATTCACTGTATAATTTCCAACTGTACTTGACCTTCCCAAATGTATCACCTCACATTTGTCTGGATTAAGCTCCATCTGCCATTTTTCTGCCCATGCCTCCAACTGATCTATATACTGTTGTATCCTCTGACAATCCTCTTCAATATCTACAACTCCATCAATCATTGTATCATCCCAATCATTTTATTGTCTGTAAACTTAAACCAGCCACGTATTCCTCCAAATTATTGATAAAGACCATGAACAGTAGAGGTCCCAGCTCTGATCCCTGTGGAACACCATTAGTTACAGCCCTCCATTCTGAAAAGCATCCTCCACCACTCCCCTCTCTCTCCTATGATTGAGTCAGTTCTAAATAGGAAAATCCATCTTGCCAGCTCACCCCAATACCATGTGATTTCACCTTTTGTACCAGTCTGCCATGAGGGGCCTTGTCAAAGGTTTTACTGAAGTCCATGTAGACAACATCAACTGGTTTTCCCTCATCAATCATCTTCATCATCTCCTTAAAAAACATGGTCAAGTTAGGAAGGCACGACCTCTCCCACACAAAACCATGCTGTCTGTCACGAATAAATCCACTTTCTTCTAAATGCATATAGATCTTGTCCGTCTGAATCTTTTCCAATCATTTCCCGAACACTGACATAAGTCTCACAGGTCTGTAATTCCCAGGATTATCCCTGCTACCCTTCTTAAACAATGGGACAACATCAGCTATTCTCCAGTCCTCTGGAACCTCACCTGTGACCAGAGAGAATACAGAGATGTCTGTCAATGCTGCAGCAATTTGTTCTCTTGTCTCCCTCAATATTCTGGGACCGATCCCATCAGGACCCAGGGACTTATTTACCTTAATACTTTTTAAAACACACACAATGTTTCCGTGTCCGTGTTTAACCTGATGTCATGAGGCTTCATGGGGTCTGACATTAATGCTGAGCCCTTCCAGAGCACAGCCCTCTTGACTGTATCCCACGGAGCTGTTCCCTCTGCTGGCTCTGTCCTGCCAGTGGGACAGGACCTGCCCTGAGATGGTCATTGTGTTGTCTGGGACATTGTCTGTAAAGTGGGATTCTGTGAGTGTGACCATGTTCAATTGTTGCTGGATTAGTCTGTGAGGAATATACTGCAGGACAGTTTTAAGTGTTATACAAGAAAGAGTTAACACCTCTTGATTTCTTTCAATTTTAAAATCAAGCCGGACCAAACTATCTTTTTCAGTTGAAGACAATTTAACTATTTTTCACTTCAATAAGCCGAGTACACAACTCAATTCAGTAACTGCAGTAACCAGCTGGGTCACCTTCCCAACACACTGCCCGACCAAATACATTGAAAACAGCTTCGGAAAGGCCTGAATTCAAATATAGTGCTGCTGCACCTCACTGTCCCTCCAATAAAGAGTGAGTCAATGATGGGATCTGAAATCTGTCCAGAGAGCTTCCAAACTGGATCCAGGCAATTATTCAAATACCCCCTCACTACAGACAATGCAGAACTATCTCAGAGAGGGTGCAGAATATTCCCAAAGGGGAGAGGGACCAGCAGGATGTTGCTGTACACATTGGAACCCATGATCCAGGATGGGAAAAGGACGAGGTTCTGGGGGGAGAAAATAGGAATTTAGGCAGGAACTTAAAAAGTCGATCCCGGAGGGTAGTTGTAGGAGGGGGGTGATGGTGTGAGTCCTTTTAGGGGAGAGAGTACGAGAAATAATATCAAGCTTATATGATTTAACCAAATCAGAAATTATATAGGTACTTAATAAAAGCAGAGGGTTTAGTAAACGGATTCCCGCGGCTGGGTTTTGAGATTTCACTCCCTATTGCTGGTTTATTCCCTCATTCATTCCATTTCACGGAGGCGCGATTTGACAGTAACTTTCTTAAAAGGTTAAAAAAATCACACAACACCAGGTTTTCGTTCAACAGGTTTGATTGGAAGCACACCAGCTTTCGGAACGACGCTCCTTCATCAGGTGGTAGTGGAGGGCTCAATCCTAACCCACAGAATTTATAGCAAACATTTACAGTGTGATGTACCTGAAATTATACATTGAAAAATTGATTGTCTGTTAAACCTTTCATCTGTTAGAATAAAGTGATAGTTTCACTTCTTTCATCTGTAATTCACAAAACCTTTGTTTAAAAAAAGTTGTATTCTCGGGTTAGCTGTTAACAATGGTGATAGCTAGACAAAATGTTGATGATAGAACATAGAAGAATACAGCGCAGTACAGGCCCTTCGGCCCTCGATGTTGCGCCGATCAAAGCCCACCTAACCTACACTAACCCACTATCCTCCATATACCTATCCAATGCCCGCTTAAATGCCCATAAAGAGGGAGAGTCCACCACTGCTACTGGCAGGGCATTCCATGAACTTACGACTCGCTGAGTGAAGAACCTACCCCTAACATCAGTCCTATATCTACCCCCCCTTAATTTAAAGCTATGATGTTGACCCCCTGTGCTCTCTGTCTATGACCTGATGTTTAGATTGATTCTAAACTAAAAAGTAAGATAACAGAGTTTTACATGAATTCATGCCGTTTTTGAGCTCAGAGTTCTACATGAATATATAGTTTTTGAGCAAAGTGCAATGTAACTCTGCAAGTACAAATTCACCCTAGAGCTGTGTAGCCTCGAGCTCTGTGAGAAGCTCGGGAAATGATTACTGGGCCCCTTGCTGAGATATTTATATCATCAATAGTCACTGAGAAGGTGTCAGAAGACTGGAGGTTGGTGAACGTGGTGTCATTGTTTAAGAAATGTGGGAAGGAGAAGTCAGGGAACGAAAGATCGGTGAGCCTGACATCGGTGGTGGGCAATATGTTGAGGGGAGATCCCGAGGATTTACATAGATTTGGAAGGGCAAGGACAGAATAGAGTTTGACAACATGGTGGGAAATCATGTTTCATCAAACGAATAGAGTGTTTTTAAAGAAGTAATGAAGAGGATTGACGAAGACAGAGTGGTGAATGTGATCTATATGTCCTTCAGAAAGGCGTAAAACCAAGTTCTGCATGGTCAATTGTTTAGCAACATGACGTCACGTGGAATACAAGGAGAATACTCGCCAGTTGGATGCAGAAGGTCGAAGACAGAGGGTGATGATGGAAAATTGCTTTACAGACTGGGGACCTGTGACCAGCGGTGTGACACATTGATTGGTGCTGGGTCCACCTCTTTTCATCAATTATGTATCTCCCTCATTGAAATGTCAGGCTTCCCTCTTCCGCGGTTACGTTAGAGCCTGGGTGTCCTTGGAGAAGGAGCACGCGGTGTCCACGAACACCCTGGAGTTGTTCAGGGAGAGGTGGGCGCCGCAGAGAGTGGAGTGTATTATTTCCCCCTCCAACTCAATTTCGATTTAATCCCTACCCTCCCCTTCACTGTTTTGCTCACACAGCATTGCCCTGTGGTTTGAAGGGCAGTGCTTGTCACTGGCCACTTGGGTGTTTTTCTTTCTTCCTGGTGGTGGAAATTGAATAAAGATTCGTGCACTTTGTGTCTCTCACTGTGTCTCACACCTGCAGACATACACAAAAAAAGAAAAAGACAAAAAAAGAAATGTCAGGCTTGCTCTGACCATGTTAGGCTCAGGCCCACAGCCACATCCACGCCCCAAATGGCCATCCGACAACACTCAGGACACACGGTCGCTGCCACACTTCCCACAATGCATCACCAGTGCTGCCTCTCGACAGAACTCCAGAAGGGAAGGAAAAAATATACGAGAAGGAGAGAGAAGGAAAAGAATATGGCCAGCCTGGAGCAGATGGGCCGAATGTGCCTGTTCTACAATCTTGGATAAGTTGCTCAATCTCCCCCCCACACTGCCGACTCCCTCTCTCTCTCTCTCCCTCACACTGCCCGCTTTCACTCTCTCTCCCTCAGGTTGCCTGCTCCCACACTCTCTCTCTCTCACACTGCCCGCTCCCACTCTCTCCCTCAAACAGCCCGCTACCACTTGCTCTCTCCCTCACACTGCCGGCTCCCACTCTCTCTCTCCCTCACACTGCCTTCTCCAATCTCTCTCTCCCTCACATTGCCAGCTCCCTCTCTGTCTCTCCCTCACACTTCCAGTTCCCACAATCTCTCCCTCACTTTGACTGCTCCCACTCTCTCTCACCCACACTGCCCACTCCCTCTCTCTCCCTCACACTGCCCGCTCCCTCAATCTCTCTCTCCCTAACACTGCCAGCTCCCTCTCTCTCTCTCACACTGCCCTCTCCAACTCTCTCTCTCCCTCACACTGCCCACTCCCACTCTCTCTCCCTCACACTGCCCGCACCCACTCTCTCTCTCCCTCACACTGACCGCTCCCTCACTCTCTGTCTCACTAACATTGCCAGCTACCAGTCTCTCTCTCCCTAACACTGCCAGCTCCCACTCTCTCTCTCCCTAACACTGCCAGCTCCCACTCTCTCTCCCTCATACTGCCCCCTCCCTCTCTCTCTCCCTCACACTGCCCACTCCCATGCTCACTGTCCCTCACACTGCCCGGTCCCTCTCTCTCTCCCTCACGCTGCCAGCTCCCACTCTCTCTCCCTCACACTACCCGCTCCCACTCTCTCTCTCCCTAACACTGCCAGCTCCCTCTCTCTCTCCCTCACACTGCCCACTCCCATGCTCACTGTCCCTCACACTGCCCGGTCCCTCTCTCTCTCCCTCACGCTGCCAGCTCCCACTCTCTCTCCCTCACACTACCCGCTCCCACTCTCTCTCTCCCTCACACTGCCAGCTCCCACTCTCTCTCCCTCACACAGCCCGCTCCCTCTCTCTCTCTCTCCCTCATACTGCCGGCTCCCTCTCTCACACTGCCCGCTCCCTCTCTCTCTCTCCCTCATACTTCCCGCTCCCACTCACTCTCTCCCACGCCCTGCCCGCTCCCACTCTCTCTCTCCCTCATACTTCCCGCTCCCACTCACTCTCTCCCACGCCCTGCCCGCTCCCACTCTCTCTCTCCTTCACACTGCCCACTCCCACTCTCTCTCTCCCTCACACTGCCTGCTCCCACTCTCTCTCTCCCTCACACTGCCTGCTCCCACTCTCTCTCTCCCTCACACTGCCCGCTCCCACTCTCTCTCTCCCTCACACTGCCTGCTCCCACTCTCTCTCTCCCTCACACTGCCCGATCCCACTCTCTCTCTCCCTCATACTTCCCGCTCCCACTCACTCTCTCCCATGCCCTGCCCACTCCCACTCTCTCTCCCTCACACTGCCTGCTCCCACTGTCTCTCTCTGTCACACACTGACCGCTCCCACTCTCTCTCTCCCTTGCCCTGCCGGCTCCCACTCTCTCTCTGCATGACGCTGCCAGCTCCCACGCACTCTCCCTCATACTTCCCGCTCCCACTCTCTCTCTCTCCTCCCACTGCCCGCTCCCACTCTCTCTCTCCCTCACACTGCCCGCTCCCACTCTCTCTCTCTCCTCCCACTGCCCGCTCCCACTCTCTCTCTCCCTCACACTGCCGGCTCCCAATCTCTCTCCCTCACACTGCCGGCTCCCTCTCTCTCTCCCTCACACTGCCCACTCCCTCTCTCTCCCTCACACTGCCCGCTCTCTCTCTCTCTCTCTCACACTGCCCGCTCCCTCTCTCTCTCTCCACTGCCCTGCTCAGGAGTGCTTGTTTTTATTGATTTTAACATTGAATACAGGAGTTGGATGGTTACACCGAGACTGTGAAGGACTTTGGTTCGGCCACCACTCGAATACTACATTCAAATGTGTTCTCTCTGCTTTGGGAAGAATAATGTGAAACTTATAACAGTTCAGAAAAGGCTTCCAAGGTTGTTGCCAGGGTTGAAGTGTTTGAACCATCGGGAGGGAATGAATAGGCTGGGGCTATTTTTCCTGGAGCATTGGGGGCTGAGAGGTTATCTTATTGAGATTTATAAAATCATCAGGGGCATGAATAGGTTTAATAGCCAATATTTATTTCCCAGGGGAGAGGAGTCTAAAATTAGAGGTCATGGGTTCAAGTTTAGAGGGGTAAGATTTAAGAGGGACCTAAGTGGCATTTTTCTTCTTGCAGAGGGTGATGTGTGAATGGAATAAGCTGCCAGATGAAGTGGTGAAAGCGGGCAAAATCACAACATTTAAAAGGCATCTGGATGGGTCTATTAATAGGAACGCTGACGAGGGATGTGGGCCAACTGCTGGTGAATGGGATGAGATTAACTTCAGATATCTGGTCAGAATGGATGTGTTGAACTGAAGGGTCTGTTTCCGTGCGATACATCTCTATGACACTATGACTCTATGAAAGCTCGCAAGTGCATGGGGCAGATGAACTAAGCACTGGCCCAGGTAGAGTTATAAATTCATAGATATGTACAGCATGGAAACAGACCCTTCGGTCCAACCCGTCCATGCCGACCAGATATCCCAACCCAATCTAGTCCCACCTGCCAGCACCTGGCCCAAATCCCTCCAAACCCTTCCTATTCATATACCCATCCAAATGCCTCTTAAATGTTGCAATTGTACCAGCCTCCACCACTTCCTCTGGCAGCTCATTCCATACACAAACCACCCTCTGTGTGAAAATGTTGCCCCTTAGGTCTCTTTTATATCTTTTCCCCTCTCACCCCAAACCTATGCCCTCTCGTTCTGGACGCCCCCAACCCAGGGAAAAGACTTTGTCTATTTATCCTAAATGCCCCTCATAATTTTGGAAACCTCTATAAGGTCACCACACAGCCTCCGACGCTCCAGGGAAAACAGCCCCAGCCTATAGCTCAAATCCTCCAACCCTAGCAACATCCTTGTAAATCTTTTCTGAACCCTTTCAAGTTTCACAACATCTTTCCGATAGGAAGGAAACCCGAATTGCACACAATATTCCAACAGTGGCCTAACCAATGTCCTGTATAGCAGCAACATGACCTCCAAACTCCTGTATTCAATACTCTGACCAATAAAGGAAAGCACACCAAACACCTTCTTCACTATCCTATCTACCTGCGACTCCACTTTCAAGGAGCTATGGACCTGCACTTCAAGGTCTCTTTGTTCAGCAATAGACCCTAGGACATTACCCTTCAGTGTATAAGTCCTGCTAAGATTTGCTTTTCCAAAATGCAGCACCTCGTATTTATCTGAATTAAACTCCATCTGCCACTTCTCAGCACATTGGCCCATCTGGTCAAGATCCTGTTGTCATCTGAGGTAACCCTCTTCGCTCTCACTACACTTCCAATTTTGGTGTCATCTGCAAACGTACTAACTGTACCTCTTATGCTCACATCCAAATCATTTATATAAATGTTGAAAAGTAGAGGACCCAGCACCGATCCTTGTGGCACTCCACTGGTCACAGGCCTCCAGTCTGAAAAACAACCCTCCACCACAATCACCCTGTCTTCTACCTTTGAGCCAGTTCTATATCCACATGGCTAATTCTCCCTGTATTTCATGAGAAATTTCTTGCTCACCAGTCTCCCATGGGGAACATTGTCAAACACCTTACTGAAGTCCATGTAGGTCACATCTACTGCTATGCCCTCATCAATCCTCTTTGTTACTTCTTCAAAAAATCTCAGTCAAGGGTAGATCTAATCACTGTTCAACATTTGAAACAATGATCTGCCAACAACCATGTCTCATGGTTTTCTTTGTGCTGATGACTTAGAGTTAAATTGTCATAGACTTGTACAGCACAGAAGTAGACCCTTCCATTCAACCCATTCACCCTGAACAGATTTCGTCCCTTTTGCCTGAATTTGGCCCTATCCCTCTAAATCCTTCCTATTCATGTACCCATCCAGATGCTTTTCAAATGCTGTCATTGTACCAGCCTCCACCACTTCCTCTGGCAGCTCATTCCATGCATGCACCAACTTCTGTACAAGAAAAGTTGCTCCTTCGGTTCCCCTTAAAATTTCCCATCTCAACTTAAATCTAAGCGCTTTAGTTTTGAACTCCTCTTCCCTGGAGAAAAGACCTTGGCTATTCACCCTCTCCATGCCCTTTATGATTTTACAAACCTCTATGAGGTCACCCCTCAGCCTTCGATAGCTCAAACCCTCAATCCCCAGTGACATCCTGATAAACCTTTTCTGCAATGTTTAAGTTGAACAATATCTTTCCTATAGCAGGGAGACCAGAATCCAATGTAGCATGTCAAAAGTGGCCTCACCAATGTTATGTTCAGCCACACTCCTACACTCAATGTACTGACCAATAAAGGCTCTTTACTTCTGCCCCATGGACCAGCTCCTTAATGAAGGTGTTACAAAGGTAATGGAATCCTGCAGCACACGGGGTCTTACATTGAATCCCTCATCAACCACAACCAGTGTATGTCAGCTCCACAACTTCTGTGTCCAAACAGAATTGTGCATCTATATTGATGTCCAACATAATCCCAGCCAACGTCCTTGCCTGTGACTCGAGCCAGAATGTCAATGATTTCCAGATTGTCCTGATCATTAACAGCAAAGTCTAATTGTTGAAGGTTATAAATCTTTTGACCATATCCAAAAATAAACCTGCAGATGCTTTAAATCCGAAACAAAATCAAAAACTGCTGGAAAAGCTCAGCAGCATCTGTGAAGAGAAATCACAGTTAACCTTTCGTGTCCAATGATTGTTCTTCAGTACTAACCCCATGTCCACTTTGATTGTCCAATAAATACAGATACACCCAATTTTCAGATTGAAATCTATTGAAAACAAAGTATACAAACGTGCCTGGATATTCCACCCAAAATCAAATAATTATAAAGTTCAAGCTCTTTGAAAATATCCAATTTGGACACTAACTTCCTTACAAAATCATTTTCATGACAATATTTTAACTGTGTTTCCAAATATTCTTCAGTCCAGATACAAATATATTTTAAAT
Organism: Chiloscyllium punctatum; assembly: GCF_047496795.1. NCBI lineage: Eukaryota > Metazoa > Chordata > Chondrichthyes > Orectolobiformes > Hemiscylliidae > Chiloscyllium > Chiloscyllium punctatum. The sequence continues at coordinate 40,423,208 of NC_092757.1, read as the reverse complement.
TGCTTCCACCTCTCTCCCATGTGAGTAATCTGGTATATGAATGTCAGTGTCTGTGTGATGCTATGTATGTAGGCCATGCCTCTGAAAGACTGACAGATTGTTCCAGACAGCATTTCTCTTCAGGTCTTCACAACAAACAGGTTACTGCCTGGACACAACCAGCTTACACTCACAAAACCTAAAACCCAGTGCCCACCATTGGTTGTGATTGGGTAACATTTTTAATGAACTCTAATCCATTCCTGGGCATCGCTGGTTGGGCCGGCAATTATTGCTCATCCCTCGTGGTTGTTGAGAATGTGCTGTGGGTTTGGAAAGTGCTGTCTAAGGAGCTTCTGTGAATTTCTGCAGGGCACCTTGTCGCTGGTGCACATTGCTGCTCCTGTGGGTCAGTGGGGAAAATAACATGGATGTTTGTGGATGTCGTGGCAATCAAGTGGGGTCTTTTATCACGGCTGGTGCCAAGCTTCTGAAATACTGTTGGAGCTGCCCCCGTCCAGGCCTGTGGGGAGTATTCCATCATAATCCTGACTGGTGTATTGTAGATGGTGGACGGTCTGTGGGGGATCAGGAGGTGAGTCATTCACTGCAGTATTCCGAGCCTCTGACCTGCTCTGTTGTTACTGTATTTATATCACTGGTACAATTCAGTTTCTGGTCAATGGTAACCCCAACATGTTGATAGTTGAGGATTCAGCAATGGTAACCCCATTGAACATCAAAGGATGATGGTTTGATTCTCTGTTGTTGGAGATGATCTGGGATAAGGTGGGGGAGGGCAAATGAAGAAACTGGTAAAAGATACATTGATCCGATGTGGTTGGAGGGTCTCAAGGTGGAAGATGAGGCGTTCTTCCTCCAGGCATTGGGTGGCTCAAGTTTGGAGCTGGAAGAGGCCCATGGCTTGCATATCCTTGGCAGAGTGGGAGGGGGAGTTAAAGTGTTCAGCTCCAGAGTGGTGGAGTTGTTTAGTATGTGTATCCCAGAGATGTTCTCTGCAACATTCCGCAAGTATGCGTCCTGTCTCTCTAATGTAGAGGAGACCACACCGAGAGCAATGGACACAGTGGATGATGTGTGTGGAAGTAGAGGTAAATCTCGGCTGGATTTGGAAGGATCCTCTGGGGCCTAGGATGGAGGTGAGGGGGGAGGTGTGAGTGCAGGTTTTGCACTTCTTGCAGTGGCCAGGGAAAGTGCTGGGAGGGGAGGGTGGATTGGTAGGGGGTGTGGACCTAACAAGGGAATCACGGAGGGAATGGTCTTTGCAGAACGTTGAAAAGGTGTGGGGAGGGAAATATATCCCTGGTAGTGGGGTCTGCTTATAGGTGGCAGAAATGGCAGAGGCTGATCTGTTGTATCCAGAGGATGGTGGAGTAGAAGGTGAGGACCAGAAGGGCTCTGTCCTTGGTGTGATTGGAGAGATGGGGTTCAAGGGCGGAGGTGCAGGAACTGGAGGAGATGCACTGGAGGGTATCATCAGCCACGTGGGAGGGGAAACTGCGGTCCTTGAAGATGGAGGCCATCTGGGATTTTCAATGGTGGAATTGGTCCACCTGGGAGCAAATGCGGCAGAGGCAGAGGAATTGGGAGCAGGGAAGTAGGGGTGGGAGGAGGTGTAATCCAGGTAGCTGTGGGATTCTGTGGATTTGAGGTAGATGTCCGTGTTGAGTCTCTCAGTGGAAATAGAGATGGAGAGGCCCAGGACTGAGAAAGGGTAAAGATCCCTTTCTAATCTGATGCCATTATTTAAGAAAGGGGATAAGGAAAAGCCAGGGAACTATAGACTGGTGAACCTGTTGTCAGTGGTGGGTGAGTTTTGAGAAAGAAATCAAGTTAAAAATGTACTTGATGAAGGACCGATTGTTTATACACGGAGCTTGTGGAGAGGCCCGAATAGGGACGGCTCGGGAGAGGATTTTGTATCGGGACAGTGAAAGCTGAATGTTGGATTATTTGAGGAGGAGTTTGTTTTTTCATTTGTTCAGTTAAGTGTTTGATTTCTTTTTAATATTTATGTTTTTAATTTTTCTTTTCATGTTTCATATTAAATCTGTGGGTAAGGAAAGATTCTTTAATTTAATATTTAAGGTGCTATTGAGAGATCTTTTTTAGATGAATGTTACTGATGGCCTGCAAGAGATATTGAGTGTGATGACTAAGGGATTAACGAAGTGATTACACAGCAAGGTCATTCAGATAGATAATTGTCCATCGGGAAGGGTATGAAGGTGGTTTCGAAGTCTCCTGTGGCTATTCCTCTCTCAGACAGATATTCCATTTTGGATATTGTTGAATGAGAAAAATAGAAGTAGTCATCAGACCTTGGGCGCTAACAATGAATTTAATGTTAAATGGGTTTGTCAAGATTTAAATGAATAATTGTTTGTGGGAACTCACCTGCGAGGGGCACAGACAGGAGATTCTGTGGTAGTGAGTGTGAATCGAGGAGAGTACGTTGCTTTTCTGGTGCCAGGGTGAAGGACGTCTCAAAATGTTTGAAGCAGATTGTCAAAGGGGAGAGTGAGAAGCCGGAAATTGTTGTACACATTGATAGGCATGACATAGTCAGGGAAAGTGTAACTGGTTAGGTAGAAGGTTAAAAAAACAGAATATGAACATTAATAATCTCTGGTTTACTTCTGGTGTCAAGTTCTAATGAGGGAAGGAATAAAAGGACAGGGCAGATAACTCAATGGTTGACGAGGTGCTGCACTGTGCAGGGAGTCACTTTCTTGGAGCATTGGGATCTCTTCTGGGACAGAAAAGACCTGTTTAAAAGGATGGGTTTCACCTGAACTAGACCAATACCCTGGTGGGGAGATTTGCTCGTTCTATTTCAGGAGATTGTAAGATTTGAGAGGGGTGGGGCAGGGCGTTCTAAACAACAGTGAAAATAGAAAGAAAGATGACAATGATTCTGAATCAGAAAACAGCAAGTTATTGAGAAAAGACAAACAAGAGCAAGTCAGAGAACAAAGTGACACTGAACACTTAAACTGCATTTATTTCAATACACGAGGTCTCATGGATAAGGCTGATGAACTCAGGGCATGTAAGGGAACATGGGCCTGGGATGTCATTGCTATTACAGAAACATGGCTGAGGACTGGAAAAGACTGGCAGCTCAGTGTTCTGGGTTTTAGATGGTACAGGAAGGACAGAAAGAGGCGAGAAGGGCTGGCATTTTTGATTAAGGAAAATATTACTCCTGTAATTAGAGAAGGTATTTCTGAGGGATCATTTAGTGAAAATATATGGGTTGAAATTAGAAATAAGAAAATGATAATCACCTTGATGGGATTGTACTATCAGCTCCCCAATAGTCAGAGGGCAATTGAGAAACAAATATTTAGAGAGCTATGTTCGAATAATAAGGTTTTAATAGCAGGGAATTTTAATTTTCCAAACATTGATTCAGACTGCCATGGTATCAAATGTTTTGATGTGAAGAATTTGTTCAATTGCAAGAAAACTTTTTTTATCAATATATAAATGTTCCTATGAGAGACGGATCAAAACTTGACCTTCTCTTGGGAAATAAAGCAGGGTAAGTGACTGAAGTGTGAGTCAGGGAACACTTTTGGACCAGTGATCATTATTCTAGTAATTTTAAAATAGTTATATAAAAGGATACGTCTTCCCTACAAATTAAAGTTCTAAATTAGAGTAAGGCAAATGGGTATGAAAGGGTATGAAACAAGACCTTTCAAAAGTTGATTGGAGTAGACTAATCACAGGTAAAAGGATGACTGACAAGTGGGAGGCCTTCCAAAGTGTGACAACGTGAGTTCAGAAACATTCTGTTCCTGTTAGAGTGAAAGGCAAGGCTGGTAAGATTAGAGAACAATGGATGAATAAAGATGTTGAAGTTCAAGTTGAGAATCAAAAATAATCATTGACGAGAGAGACAATTGGGATCAACAGAATGTCTTGAAGAGTATAAAGAGTATAGGGGCATACTTGAGAAGGAAATGAGGAAGGCAGAGGGGACTGGAGATAGCCTTGGCAGGTAAGGTAAAGATAATCCAAAGAGATTCTGTAAATACATTAACCGTGAGGGAGCCACTGGAGAGAGTATAACCCCTTAAAGACCAGAGATTGCCTTTGTATTGAACCTCAAGAGATGGGAGAGATATAAATGAATATCTTGCATCAGTTTTTATTGTTGAAAAGGAAATGGAAGCGAGAGAAATCAGGGAAATAAATATTGATATTTTAGAAACAGTTCACAGTCCAGAAGAGGAAGTGCTGGAGATGTTAAAAAAAAGATAGATAAACCTTGAAGACCTGATCAAGTGTGTCCCAGGACATTGTGGGAAGTTAGAGAGAAAATTGTATGGCACCGAGCAGAAATATTTGTATCATCTATAAACCATGGGGAAAGAACAGGAGGACTGGGATGTGGCTAATTTGTCATTGTTTAAGAAGGGATGTGAGGAGAAGCCTGGGAAGTATTGAGTTGCAGGTCTGACGTCGATGGTGGGTAAGTTTTTGGAGGTGATTCTGAAAGATAGGATTTACACCGGTCAGAGAGGAAAGGATTGATTAGAGATGGTCAGTATAGTTTAGTGTGAGGAAAATCATGTCTCACATACTTGATTAGGTTTGTTTTTAGAAGTCACCAAAATGATTGATGAGGACATAGTGTTAGATGATGTTTGTTTGGGCTTTAGTAAAGCCTTTGACAAAGTTCTGCATGGTAGACAGGTTAGTAAAGTTAGATCACATGGGATTCAGGGTGGGCTTGCCAATTGGATGTAATTGGCTTGGTGGTAGAAGACAGCAGGTGATGATGGATCATTGTTTTTCAGACTGGAGGCCTGTGACCAGCGGTGTCCCACAGGGAGCGGGACTGGCTCCACTTCTGGTCGTCATTTATACAAAGGATTTAGATGAGAATATAGGAGACATGTTTAGTAAGTTTGTGGATGACATCAAAATAGACAGTGAAGAATGTGACCCAAGATTACAAAGAGATCTTGATCAATTGGGTCAATGGGCTGAGGAGTTGCAGATGGAGTTTAATTTGGATAAAGTTGAGGTATTGCATTGTGGTAATACAAACAAGGTCAGGACTTAACGGCAGGGCCCTGGGTAGTGTGGGAGAGCAGAGAGAGACATACTTCAGGGACATACTTCTTCGAAATTTGCATTCAGTTAGACAGGGTAGTTAAGAAGGTGTTTAGCATGCTTGCCTTCATTGCTCAGACCTTTGAGTATAGGAGTTCTGACATCATATTGAACTTGTACAGGACAGTGATGAGGCCTCTTCTGGATTAATGTGTGCAATTCTCATCGCCCTGTTATAGGAAGGATATTATTAAAGTGAACAGGGTTCAGTAAGGATTTACCAAGATGTCGCCAGGAATGTAAGTTTCAGTTATAAAAATGGGCTGTTGCATTGGATGGTGAGGAGCGACCTTCTGGATGTTTAAAAAATCATGGGGGTATAGATAAGGTGAATGACAGGGGTCTTTTCCCTCGGGTGGGGGAGTTCAAACCTGCGGGATATATTTTTAAGGTGAGAGAAGAAAGATTGAAAAAGGACATGAGGGGCAGCATTTTTAGTAGTTCGTGTGTGGAATGCACTACCAGAGGAAGTGGTGGATGCACGTACAGTTATAGTGTTTAAAATACATTTGGATAAGTTCAGGAATAGGAAAGGTTTAGAGGGATATGGGCCAAGTGCAGGCAGGTGGGAATAGTTTAGTTTTGGAACATGGTCGGTGTGGCCTGGTTGGTCCGAAGGGTCTGTCTCCGTGCTGCATGAGTGTATGACTCCATGACATTATGGTACACAGTCAAAAGACACATCAGTCTCTGCACACACTCACTTTGTCCTCCAGACCAGGGGCTGGGACACAGCAGGGGGAAGGGTATTGTTGATGGATGGAGATACCGAGGGACCTTTATATACAGTGGGTGTATAGTGGAGGAACTACAGAGGGGCAGATCAGGGGAGATGAAGCTGCACAGGGAGGGGCAAATGGACAGGGGCCTTGGAGGGGGACAGGGGCCTTGGAGGGGGACAGGGGCCTTGGAGGGGGACAGGGACCATGGAGGGGGACAGGGGCCATGGAGGGGGACAGGGGTCATGGAGGGGGAGAGGGGCCTTGGAGGGGGACAGGGGCCTTGGAGGGTGACAGGGGCCTTGGAGGGGGACAGGGACCATGGAATGGGTCAGGGGTCATGGAGGGGAACTGAGGCTAAATGTGCTTTGGGAGGGGGAGGGTGTCCAAAATTGAAGGGGGACGGTACTGTTTCAGGATTGAAAACAGAAATAGGGAAGAAAAGGAAAAAAACGAAAGAGAGATAGAAAACGAGAGAAGAAGAAATAGCAAAAGAGTGTGAAAGAACATAGATAAAGGTGGGAAATGGAGGCAGGAGAGAAAATGCAAATGAAGAGACTGTCAGTAACAGAGAGAGAGAAAGAAAGATAGTGTGAGAGAGAAAGGTTGAGAGGGAGAGAGAGATGTAGAGTGATACAGACAGCGAGTGAGAGATAGAGGCAAAGAGAGAGGGAAAAAAAGAAACATCAGACAGATACAAACAGGTGATAAGGAAAAATTAAAGAGGTGATATTTACCATTTCAGTTGGCCCAAACTCTCTCCCTCTCTCCATTTGGGACAGACTCATCTCCAGGGGCTTGCTTTAGGAGGGATTGGTTCAGGGAGGGGTTTGGGGTTAAAGGATCCAAACTGGAATTGAGGTTCAACACTCCTCACACTCTCAGTCACACAGAAACAGACAGAAACACACCGATAATCAGCCCCTGCTCAGTGCACACAGTGAAAGGGACATTGGTTGCCAGAACCTGTTGGAAATATCTGCAGGGCTCTCACTCAAAGCCCCTTCTCTGCCCAAGTCCTAGCTCCCACTACCTGGGATGAAGCACAGTCAGAGTCATCTCAGTGGGATTAGAGGGGGGAGGGAGGAGGTGTGAGAGAATGCGGCAGCTAAATGGTTTCATCCAGACAAAAGTGGATACTGCAGATGCTGGAGATTAGAGTCAAGATTAACTGGTGCTGGAAAAGCACAGCAGGTCAGGCAGCATCCGAGGAGCTGGAAAATTGACCTTTCAGGCAAAAGCCCTTCACCAGGAATGAGGCTGGGAGCCTCAGAAGTGGATAGATAAATGGGAAGGGGGTGGGGTGGGAAGAAGGTAGCTGAGATTGCAACAGTTAGATGGAGGTGGGGGTGAAGGTGATAGGTCGGAGAGGAGGGTGGAGCGGATAGGTTGGAAGGAAGATTGGCAGGTGGGACAGGCCATGAGTCTTCCCTCCCACCTTTTGTTCCTCCCCTTCCTGCTAATTGTTGCTGATTACTAACCGCACTTTACACTGGCTTTCCACCTCCAGGCTCTTTCATTTTGCCCCTCAGATGGAGTCATTCCTTGCCCATGAGGAAAGGAGTGTTATCATGTTGCTGCTCCTCCTTCTCCTTTCAGTCCATTCCTCACGTGGACTCCTCGTTCCGTTCTCTGCTGCACCTAATGTTGACTCTCAGTTACTTGGATTGATTCACCAATTGAATTATTGTTCTCACTGGATATGTCATGGTGTACTTTAACTGGTCTCTGAAATGTTTCTGTGTCACCACATAAATAAGGGCATTTGTGCAGCAACTGAAGTTCCTCAGCATCTATCCAATCTGAGCAAAGAGACCAAAAGAAACAGAATCCAAGGAATAACCGGCATTAAAGAAATATAAAATATGCAACAACCAGAGAAGTATGAAGCTGGCAGATATGGCAAAGAGTAAAATCACAGAATTCTTCCTGCTCTCTACCTCTGGATCATTCTCTGTTTTTCTCTGACCTCTCAGTACCTTCTGCACCTTAATGGCCTCGAAGATGTGTCTGACAGTCAGAATGTTGATAAAGAGGGTCATAAAGATAACTATATGTGACATGACAGTACCGTGGAACATTGTTGATAATCTTTCCAGGGTAATACACAAAGGAGTTGGGAATGTTCTTTAAACAAAAGAAGATGCAGATTGTTGCTAGAACCCTGGTTGCAGTTTTCTCTGTGTAATACTTAGTTTTCATCTCATGGAAACAAATGGTGACAAATCGATCAAAGGAAAAAGCAATGGTGAACCACGCAGAACAATCAATGCTCAAGCGGTTGAGGGCATAGATAACACCACAAACAGGAGCGATTGTAGGAAACACAGTGGATGATGATAATGTTGAAATCAACGAAGGATGAGATATAAAAAACAATGAACAGTAGATCTGAGACTGTCATGGTCACCAGATAGCGAGTGCTGCATGGAGAAAGACCACATTTGCCCCGAGCTAAGATTACAATCACCACGAGACTAACTGTAAGAGAAAGGAAAAAAATAGATTTGAAGTTATTAATGAAACATTTTCTGTGCCTGAGCCCAGACTGTCAGTAATGACACAAAGATAATTGTTGTTCCATGTTATATGACGTTTAAAGAATCTGAACCACGTCAGCAAACTCTCTCTAAATGAATCATTTGCACATTTAAAGGACATAGGGAAGAACATGAGCAGCAGATTACTCCCAGAAACACGATCATATACTCAAGGTGGTTTTGGGTCAGCAGCAGTCGATTTTACCTGCTTCTTGAATGCTGCCTTTTCCAGCACTATGCTCTATCTGCAACCATCAATGTCTCCTAATCCCGAATGACCTGCTGAACCCACCCATTGCCCTGTAGTATCTGGGCTCCCGTTTGGAGCGAGCTGCCTGAACAAGACCCACCAACACAATCCCTTTCCATCAAGGAATGGGAAACACCAGGTGTCACTGCGAGGTAGGTTGTTACAAAACCCATATCAGGCTGTCGTCTTGCTCAACACTGTGGCCTCAGTGTTAACCCATTCTGTACAGTTTAGGGAAACACACAATGCTGCACATTACTGAAGAGCCTCGAACTGACAAACTATTCTCTTTATACTCAGTAAATGAGGACACTATTAACTGGCATCAAGATTTGCCTTGCTAAATGAAGATATAATTATTTATCAGTTGTCTGTAGAAATAAGAATGATTCAATGCAGAGTTTTGTATGAGTTAAGTTGTTCCAACACTTACCAGGAACACCAACAACAGCCAGAATGGTCTCGTACACTCTCTCGATCCTTTCCCTGAGAAGATGCATTTCATTGTTTGTGACACAACCTTTCCCTTCCTGCTGCTGGCAATCTGTTGGAATTGGAGAATTCTCTCGGAGATGGAGCTGACACAGTTCCAGAGACTTTGTTTTATATTGTGTGGTATCTCCACTGGGAAACCGTGATTACAGCTTCAAAATTTTTAATATCATTTCGCACAAACAAGTTACGACAGTAGGTTTATTTTAATGATGTAATAGCATTGGGATTTACGTCTGTATTTGAATACCCCAAATACTGGATTAATCTGATCCTGTTAGGTCTCAAACATTAGTTCCAATTTGTCTTCAAGCAACAACACTTGCAATATTTCACTCACTATCAGTCCCATCAATATCAAAAGATATTTAGATATTCTTTTCAGAGATATTCTTTTGTGGGCGGCGCGGTGGCACAGTGGTTAGCACTGCTGCCTCACAGCGCCAGAGACCCGGGTTCAATTCCCACCTCAAGTGACTGACTGTGTGGAGTTTGCACATTCTCCCCGTGTCTGCGTGGGTTTCCTCCGGGTGCTCCGGTTTCCTCCCACAGTCCAAAGATGTGCTGGTCAGGTGAATTGGCCATGCTAAATTGCCCATAGTGTTAGGTAAGGGGTAGATGTAGGGGTATGGGTGGGTTGCGCTTCGGCGGGGCGGTGTGGACTTGTTGGGCCGAAGGGCCTGAAGCTGATACCGACCACACCTACAGCTGGAACTTCCACTCGGTCACATTTCCTCAAAACAAAGACAAAAATAATCATTAATCTCAGTTCAAAATCATAGAATGATGGCATCATACAGGACAGAGTTTGTATTGAGCTTGTATCTCTAAAATCTTCATACGCACAAAGCCATGCTGACTACTCCTAAACAGTCCTTGCCTTTCCAAATACATGCAAATCCTGTCCCTCAGGATTCCCTCCAATATCCTGCCTTCCACAATCAGGCTCACTGGTCTATAGTTCCCTGGCTTTTCTTTACTACCTTTCTGAAATAGTGGCACCACGTTTGCCAACCTTCAGTCTTCCAGCACCTCACCTGTGACTATCGATGATATACTCAAAAGAACACAGGGCTGGAAAATGGGAAGTCTTCAAAAATAAGATAACGAAGGTCCAGAGGCAGCATGTTCCTGTTAGGGTGAAAGGCTGGTAGGTGCAGGCATTATCGAATGACTAGAGAAATTGGGTTTTGGTTAAGAAAAAGAAGGAAACGTAAGTCAGGTATAGACAGCAGAGATCGAGTGAATCCAGAGAACAGTATAAATGCAGTAGGAGTATACTTAGGAGGGAAATCAGGAGGGTGAAAAGGGAACATGAGGTAGTGCTGGCAAATAGAGTTAAGGAGAATCCAAAGGGATTCTATAAGTACATTAAGGACAAAAGATTAACTCGGGAGAGAATAGGGCCTCTCAAAGATCATCAAGGCAGCCGTTGTGTGGAACCACAGGAGATTGGGGAGATACTAAATGAATATTTTGCATCAGTGTTTACTGTGGAGAAGGACATGGAAGATATAGAATGTGGGGAAAGAGACAGTGTCATCTTGAAAAATGTTCATGTTACAGAGGAGGATGTGCTGGATGTCTAAAAATGCATAAAAGTGGATAAATCCCTCGGACCTGCTCAGGTGTACCCTAGAACTCAGTTGGAAGCAAGTAAAGTGATTGCTGGGCCCCTTGCTGAGATATTTGTATCATCGATAGTCACAGGTGAGGTGCCAGAAGACTGAAGGTTGGCAACCGTGGTGCCACTATTTCAGAAAGGTAGTAAAGAAAAGCCAGGGAACTATAGACCAGTGAGCCTGATTGTGGAAGGCAGGATATTGGAGGGAATCCTGAGGGACAGGATTTGCATGTATTTGGAAAGGCAAGGACTGTTCAGGGATAGTCAGCATGGCTTTGTGCACATGAAGATGATTGATGAGGGTAGAGCAGTAGATGTGATCTACATAGACTTCAGTAAGGTGTTCAACAATGTTCCTCATTGTGGACTGGTTAGATCTCGTGGAATACAGGGAGAACTAGTCATTTGGTTACAGTACTAGCTCAAAGGTAGAAGACAGAGGGTGATGGTGGAGGGTTGATTTTCGGCCTGGAGGCCTGTGAGCAGTGGTGTGCCACAAGGATCGGTGCTGGGTTCATTGCTTTTCATCATTTCTATAAAAGATTTGGATTTGAGTTTAGGAGATATAGTTTGTAAGTTTGCAGATGACACCAAAATTGGAGGTTACCTCAGATACACAAGACCTTGATCAGATGGGTCAATGGGCAGATGGAGTTTAATTTAGATAAATGTGAGGTGCTGCATTTAGGACAGACAAATCAGAGCAGGACTTATACACTAATGGTAAGGTCCTAGGGAGTGTTGCTGAACAAAGAGATGTTGGAGTTCAGGTTCATAGTTCCTTGAAAGTCGAGTCACATGTAAATAGGATAGCGAAGAAGGCTTTTGGTATATTTTCCTTTATTGGTCAGCGCATTGAGTATAGTAGTTGATAGGTCATGTTATGGGGGTACAGGACATTGGTTTGTCCACTCTTGGAATACTGTGTGCAAATCTGGTAATCCTCCTATTGGAAGAATGTTGTGAAACTTGAAAGGATTCAGAAAAGATTTACAAGGATGTCGCCAAGGTTGGAAGATTTGAGCTGTAGGGAGAGGCTGAATAGGCTGAGGTTGTTTTCCCTGGAGTGTTGGAGGCTGAGGGGTGACATTATGAAAGTTTATAAAATCATGAGGGGCATGGTTAGGGTAAATAGAGAAGGATTTTTCCTGGAGTTGGGGGAGAAATTTAAAAGGGACCATCTGGGCAACTTTTTTATGCAGAGGGTGGTGTGTGTATGGACTGAGCTGCCAGAGGAAGTGGTGGAGGCTGGTACAATTACAACATTTAAAAGGCATCTAGATGGGTAAATGAACAGTCAGGGTTTAGAGGGATATGGGCCAAGTGCTGGAAAATGGGACTAGATTAACTTACGATATCTGGACAAGCTGGACCAAAGGGACTGTTTCTGTGCTGTACATCTCTATGATTCTATCTCTCTCTCTCTCTCTCTCTCTCTCACACACACACACGCTCTCACACACAGACAAGATATACATCACACACATGTAAATAATGTCTCCGCCTTTCTACGTGATACTTTCCTTTGCGTGGGAAAACAATTTACTCTGCTCATCTATATTTTCTTTAAACAATGTACTAAACGAAGTCACGAACCTATCTCAATCAGGACCAGATTGGGTGATCACACAATCGTTCAGATAGGATTCAAGTTCATGGAGTTGACAGCCCTCACTCAGTCTGTCTGTGTTCCCATTTCCAAGGGACCAAATACAGACAAATTAATATGACACTCAATGATAAATAATAAAACTTAAACCTTTATTTCATAATTGGGACAGAAATATCAAGTTGGATTCTAAATCAGCCTGGAGGCCAGCCATCAAACTGGCTCATATTTAGATACTTCCCAACTCTTATCGTGGACCTGGGTCAAATCCTATCAATGACAGATATCAGAACTTCAATTTAATAAACATGTGGAATTATGACTCTAATGGTGACCACAAAACCCTTGTCAATTGTTGTTAAAACCCATCTGGTTCTCTAATGCCCTTTAGGGATTAGGGCCGTCCTGGTCTTGTCTGGGCTACATGTGACTCCAGGCCCACAGCAATTGGTGCGGTTGGTGGAGGTCAGCTCCAGGCCCTCACAGCAGGATGTCCTCAAGATTGTATCCTCGCCCTAACTATCTTTAGTGACTGTATAACTGACCTTCCCTCAGTCAGAATGTCATGAGTCCGAGAGTTCGCTAATACTCACACAATGTTCAGCAGCATTCTTCCCTCTTCAGATACTGAAGCACTCCATGTGGCTCTGCAGCAAGATCCTGGCAACTTCAGCTCCTCAGAAACAGTGTTACAGAACTGGAGCCGGAACTTCAGGAGGCTGAGGATGCAATTGGGAGGAGTTACAGGGTGGTAGTCACACCTCAGGTACAGGGGAAAGGTCGATGGAATACAGTCAGGAGATGGAAAGGGAACCGGCAGACAGTGCAGGGACCCCCTGTGGCCGTTCCCCTCAATAACAAGTATACTGTTATGGATACTGTTGCAGAGGACAACTTACTAGGTAAGCCATCAGGTACAGGTCTCTGGCATAGAGTATGTCCCTGGTGCTCAGAAGGGAAGGGGGAAGCGGAGCAGAACATTAGTCATTGGGGACTCCATAGTTAGGGGGACAGATAGGAGGTACTGTGGGAATGAGAGAGACTCACGGTTGGTGTGTAGCCTCCCAGATGTCAGGGTTCGTGATGTCTCAGATTGTGTTTTTGGGATCCTTCAGGGAGAGGGGGATCAGCCCCAAGTTGTGGTCCACATTGGCACTAATGACATAGATAGGAAAAGGGATGGGGATGTAAGGGAGAAATTCAGGGAGTTAGGGCGGAAGTGTAGAGCTGGAACAAACAGAGATGTTATCTCAGGTTTGTTACCCATGCCACATGCGAGCAAAGAATAGGGAGAGAGAAGAGTTGAACATGTGGCTACAGGGATGGTGCAGGAGTAGGTGGGTCCTCTACAAACAGGGTGGTCGACACCTGAACCAGAGAGGTTCTTCAGGGGGATTTAAGCTCATTTAGCAGGACATGGGAACCTGAATTGTAGCTCCAGTGGACAGGAGGTTGAGTGCAATTAGGTCAGAAATAAGGTCTCATGGTCGCAGGAGTACAGCAGCAGGCAGGAAGGTGGTTTGAAGTGTGTCTACTTCAACACCAGGAACATCCAGAGTAAGATGGGTGAACTTGGAGCATGGGTTGGGACTTGGGACTTCGATGTTGTGGCCATTTTAGAGACATGGATCGAGGAGGGGCAGGAATGGCTGTTGCAGGTTCCAGGGTTCAGATGTTTCAGTAACAACAGGGAAGATGGTGAAAGAGGGGGAGGCGTGGCGATGTTAGTCAAGGACAGTATTATGGTGGCAGAAAGGACATTTGATGAGGACTCATCAACTGAGGTAGAATGGGCTGAGGTTAGAAACAGGAAAGGAAAGCTCATCCTGTCGGGAATTTTGTATAGGCTTCTGAATATTTTCAGAGATGTAGAGGAAAGGATTGCAAAGACGATTCTGGATAGGAGAGAAAGTAACAGGGTCGTTGTTCTGGAGGCCTTAACTTTCCAAATATTGACTGGAAACACTGTAGTTCAAGTACTTTAGATGGGTCAGTTTTTGTCCAATGTGTGCAGGAGGGTTTCCTGACACAGTATGTAGACAGACCAACAAGGGACGAGGACACATTGGATTTGGTACTGGGTCATGAACCCGGCCAGGTGTTTGATTTGGAGGTAGGTGAGCACTTTGGTGATAGTGACCACAATTTGGTAATGTTTACTTTAGTAATGGCAAGGGATAGGGATATATCACAGGGAAGGAGATATCGTTGGGGGAAAGGCAATTATTCAGCAAGATTTAGAATGCATAGGATGGGAAGGAAACTGCAGGGGATGAGCACGATTGAAATGTGAAGCTTTTTCAAGGAACAGCTACTGTATGTCCTTGATCAGTATGTACCTGTCAGGCAGGGAGGAAGAGGTTGCGCGAGGGAACCATGATTTACTAAAAAAGTTGAATCTCTTGTCAAGAGGAAGAAGACTGATGTAAAGATGGTTTGGAGATGCTGTTGTTGGACTGGGGTGTACAAAGTTAGAAATCACACAACACCAGGTTATAGTCCAACAGGTTTCATTGGAAGCACACTAACTTTCGGAGCAACGCTCCTTCACCAGGTGATTCATCACAATAATCTGATGAAGGAGCGTCGCTCCGAAAGCTAGTGTGCTTCCAATTAAACCTGTTGGACTATAAGCTGGTGTTATGTGATTTTTCACTATGTAAAGATGAGATGTGAAGGCTCAGTTAGGGTGATTGAGAATTACAAGTTAGCCAGGAAGGACCTCAAGAGAGAGTGAAGAAGAGCCAGGAGGGGACATGAAAACTCTTTGGGAGGTAGGATCAAGGAAAATCTTAAAGCTTTCTATCAGTATATCAGGAATAAAAAAAATGACAAGAGTAAGATTAGGACCAGAGAGGTAAAAACAATGACTGCAGACGCTGGAAACCAGATTCTGGATTAGTGGTGCTCGAAGAGCATAGCTGTTCAGGCAGTATCCAAGGAGCTTCGAAATCGACATTTCAGGCAAAAGCCCTTCATTAGGAATAAAGGCAGTGAGCCTGAAGCGTGCAGAGATAAGCTAGAGGAGGGTGGGGGTGGGGAGAGAGTAGCATAGAGTACAATGGGTGAGTGGGGGAGGGGATGAAGGTGACAGGTCAGGGAGGAGAGGGTGGAGTGGATAGGTGGAAAAGGAGATAGGCAGGTAGGACAAGTCTGGACAAGTCATGGAGACAGTGCTGAGGCAGGCACTGAGAAAGCAAATGTGACTGTGGTAGCGAGTCTGTTTCAAGACATGGTTGAAAAGCTTCAGGACAGAGGAAATGACCTGGGAGTTGCAGTGGGAGAGGGACTCTCTGAGATTCTTGTAGAGAGAGGAGGAAAACTTCTTCAAGGTAGGCATCCTTGCAAGAGGATTCGCAGTAGGGTTAAAATCAACGAGGTAAAAACAATGACTGCAGACGCTGGAAACCAGACTCTGGATTAGTGGTGCTGGAAGAGCACAGCAGTTCAGGCAGCATCTAAGGAGCTTCGAAATCGATGTTAACTGCTGTGCTCTTCCAGCACCACTAATCCAGAAATAAGATTAGGACCAGTCAAGGACATTATTGAAAAGTTGTGTGTGGAGTCTGAGGAGTTAGGAGAGGTGCTAAATGAATATTTTTCATCAGTATTCACACTGGATAAAGGCAATGTTGTCAAGGAGAATACTGAGTTATGGAATATTAGACGAGAGGAGATTGAGGTTCATAAAGAGGAAATATCAGCAATTCTGGAAAGTGTGAAAATAGATACGTCCCCTGGGCTGGATGGAATTTATCCTTGGATTCTATGGGAAGCCAGGGAGGAGATTGCAGAGACTTTGACTTTGATCTTGATGTCACGATTGCCGTCAGGAATAGTGCTAGAAGATTGGAGGATAGTAAATGTCGTCCCCTTGTTCAAGAAGGGGAGTAGAGACAACCCTGGTAATTATAGACCAGTGAGCCTTACTTTGATTGTGGGTAAAGTGTTGGAAAGGGTGATAAGAGAGAGGATTTATAATCATCCAGAAAGGATGAAGTTGATTAGGGATAGTCAACATGGTTTTCTGAAGGGTAGGGTCGTGCCTCATTGAGTTCTTTGAGAAGATGAACAAGCAGATGGATAAGTGTAAAGTGGTTGATGTGGTGTATATGAATTTCAGTCAGGCGTTTGATAATGTTCTCCATGGTAGGCTATTGCACAAAATACAGAGGCATGGGATTGAGGATAATTTAGCTTTTTCAATCAGAAATTGGCAAGCTGTAAGAAGACAGAGGGTGGTTGATGGTAAATATTTATCCCAGAGTTTGGTTACTAGTGGTGTACCACAAGGATCTGTTTTGGGTCCACTGCTGTTCGTCATTTTTATAAATGATTTGGATGAGGGCACAGAAGGATAGGTTCATTAAATTTGTGGATGTCACTAATGTCAGTGGAGTTGTGGACAGTGTGGAAAGATGCTGCAGGTTACAGAGGGACATAAATAAGCTGCAGAACTGGGCTGAGAGGTGAAAAATGGAGTTTAATGTGGAAAAGTGTGAGGTGATTCACTTTGGATGGAGCTAAAGGAATACAGAGTACTGAATTAATGGGAAGACTCTTGGTAGTGTGGATGAGCAGAGAGATCTTAATATCCATGTGCATAGATCCCTGAAAGTTGTTACCCAGGCTGATAGGGTTGTTAAGAAGGTGTACAGTGCGGTACCTTTTATTGGTAGAGGGGATGAGTTTCGGAGCCATGAGGTTACGCTGCAACTGAACAAAACTCCGGTGTGGCCGCACTTGGAGTATTGCGTACAGTTCTGGTCACTGCATTGTAGGAAGGATGTGGAAGCATCGGAAAGGATGCAGAGGAGATTTCCAGGATGTTGCCTGGTATGGAGGGAAGGTCTTGTGAGAAAAGGCTGAGGGACTTGAGGCTGTTTTTGTTACAGAGAAGAAGGCTGAGAGGTAACTTAATACAGACATACAAGATGATCAGAGGATTAGATAGGGTGGACAGTGAGAGCCCTTTTCCTTGGGTGGAGATGGTTAGCATGAGGGGACAGAGGTTTAATTTGAGGGGTGATAGATAAAGGACAGTTGTCAGAGGTAGTTTCCTTACACAGACAGTAGTTGGGGCATAGAACGCCCTGCCTGCAACAGTAGTAGACTTGCCAACTTTAAGAACAGTTAAAGGTCATTGGATAAACATATGGATGATACTGAAATATTGTAGGTTAGATGGGCTTGAGATTGGTTTCACAGGTCGGCACAACATCGAGGGCCGAAGGGCCTGTACTGTGCTGTAATGTTCATTGTTCTATGTTCCATGCCTGGGCTGACAAATGGCAATTAACATCTGTGTCACACAAATGCGAAACAATTATCACCTCCAAGAAGAGATCACATCGATAACGCCGTGTGACATTCAATGCTTTACTGTTGCTGAATCCCCCACAATCAACAAGCTGGGAGTTCCCATTGAGCTGAAAATGAAATGGATTTACAATGTAAGTACTGTGGGTACAAGAGCAGCTCAGGGGGCAGGAACACTGCAGTGAGGGATGTACCTCATGGCTCCAAAAGCTTCTCCACCATCTCCAAGGCACAGGTCAGGATTGTGATGGAATACTCCCCACTTGCCTGGACAGAAATATCTCCAAGATCCCTCAAGAAATGGGATCCCAGCATGACCCAGCAGCCATAGAAAAGCACAATGTTGCAGACATTCAAAATCCGAAATGAAATCAGAAAGTGCTGGAGAAATTCAGCAAATCAGGCAACACCTGTGGAGAGAAATATAGAGTTAACCTTTTGAGTCCAATATCACCCTCCTTCAGAACAGTGCTGATCAGGAGTCATGTCAGACTAAAAACATTCATTCTCTTTCTCTCTTCACAGGTACACCAGGCCTGCTGAGTTTCTCCAACATTTTCTCTTTTACGAAGAAGTAACCAGTTTGATCAGCACCACATCTACAAACATTGTCATTCCACCACCGGTGCTCATTGGCAGCACTGAGTATCATTGACAATCCACATTGCAGAGACTCACCTTCAATATCTATGACCACTACCTTCCTTAAGACAAAGGCAGTAGATGTCTGAGAACACCATGACCTGCATGTTCCCTTCCAAGCCATTCACCATCCTGACTTGGGTATATATTCCTTCAGTAAAATCACCATAGTCCCAGTGGACCATAGGGCTGCTCTCTCATTAGTGAGAAACAACTGGCCGTGAGGTTAACCTGAGGGTCACTGTGCCTCAGGAGAACGGTGAGGTTGGGAAGGTAGGGTCTTCATGATGATCTCAGCCAGTGTGGGGATTGAACCTGTGATGTTAACATAGAACATACAATAACACAGCATTGTACAGGCCCTTCAGCCTTCGATGTTGTGCCGACCATTTACCTGACTCTATTGTTCTCTCCTCTATGTGCCTATCCAAGAGTCGCTTAAATTGCACAAAATACGGAGGAATGGGATTGAGGGTGTTTCAGCAGTTTGGATCAGAAGGTGGCTAGTTGAAAGAAGACAGAGGGTGGTGGCTGGTGGGAAATATTCACCCTGGAGTTCGTTACTAGTGGGGAATCACAAGGATTTGTTTTGGGTCCACTGCTGTTTGTCATTTTTATAAATGACCTGGATGAGAGTGTAGAAGGATGCGTTAGTACATTTGTGGATGACACTAAGGTCGGTGGAATTGTGGATAGTGCTGAAGGATGTTGCAGACTACAGAGGGACATAGATAAGCTGCAGAGCTGGATTAAGAGGTGGAAAATGCAGTTTAATGTGGAAAAGTGTGAGATGATTCACTTTGGAAGGAGGAACAGGAATACAGAGTATTGGGCTAATGGTAAGCTTCTTGGTCGTGTAGATAAGCAGAGAGATCTCAGCGTCCAGGTACATAGATCCCTGAAAGTTGCCACCCAGTTTGATAAGGTTGAGGCTGTTTTCATTCGAGGGAAGAAGGTTGAGAGGTGACTTATTTGAGCCATATAAGATAATCAGAGAGTTAGATAGAGTGGACAGTGAGAGTCTTTTTCTTTGGATGGCGATGACTAGCATGAGGGACATAGCTTTAAATTGAGGGGCGACAGATATAGGACAGATGTCAGAGGTAGTTTCTTTACTCAGAGAGTATTGGGGGCATGGAATGCTCTGCCTCCAACAGTAGTAGACATGTCAACTTTAAGGGCATTTAAATGGTCATTGGGTCGACATATGGAGAAAAATGGAATAGTGTAGTTTAGGTGGGCTTCAGATTGGTTCCACAGGTCGGTGCAACATCGAGGGCTGAAGGGCCTGTACTGCGCTGTAATGTTCTATGGACTATGATCTAAATGTCCCAAATGACTCTGACTCTACTACCACTGCTGGCAGTGCATTCCACACACTCACCACTGTCTGTATTAAGAATCTGCCTCTGACATCTCACCTAAACCTCCCTCTATTCACCTTAAAATTATACCCCCCTCATGATAGCCATTTCTGCCCAGTGAAAAAATCTCTATCTGTTCCCTCTATCTGTGTCTCTCATCACCTTGTACACCTCCATCATCTCAGCTCTCATCCTTCTTCACTCCAGTGAGAAATACCCTCACTCCCTCAACCTTTCTTCATAAGACATGCCCTCCAGTCCAGGCAGCGCCCTCTCTAAAGCTCCCACATCCTTCTTATAATGAGGCAACCAGAACTGAACACAATGTTCCAAGTGTGGTCTAACCAGGGCTCTGTCGAGCTGCAGCATAACCTCACGGCTCTGAAACTCCATCCCTCTGCTAATGAAAACAAACACGCCATACGTCGTCTTAACGACTGGGGTGGGGGGGGCGGGGGGGTGGGGGGGGGGGGCGGGGGGGGTGACTTTGAGGGATCTATAGACATGGAAACCCAAGATCCCTCTGTTCCTCCAAACAACCAAGAATCCTGCCTTTAACCCTGTATTCTACATTCCAATTCAACATTCCAAAATCCATCATTTCACTCTTTTCCAGGTTGAACTCCATCTGACACTTACCAGTCCAGTTTTGTATCCTGTCAATGTCCCATTGCATCCTCCAACAGACCTTCCACCAACCTTCATGCCATCGGCAAACTTACTAACACACCCTTCCACTTCTTCTCCAGGACATTGATAAAAATCACAAAAAACAGAGGTCCCAGAACCCATCCCTGCAGGATATCACTGGTTACCAAGCCCCAGGCTGAATACTTCCCATCTACTACCATCCTCTGTCTTCTATGGACCAGCCTGTTCTGTATCCAGACAGCCAAATTTCCCAGTATTCCTTGCCTCCTTACTTTCTAAATGAGCCTACCATGGGAACCTTATCAAATGCCTTGCTAAAATCCATGTGCACCACATCCCCTGCTCTACCTTCCTCAGTGTATCTTGTCACATCCTCAAAGGATTCAATAACGTTTGTGAGGCATGACCTGCCCCTCACAAAGCCATGCTGACTATCTCTAACCAAGTTATGGTTTTCCAACTAAGCATAAATCCTGTGTCTCAGAATCCTCTGCAATAATTTGCCCAACGCATATGTAAAATTGACTGGTCTGTAATTCCTAAGATTTCCCTATTCCCTATCATGAATAAGGGATTAATAACATTTGCCACCCTCGAATTATTTGGCACCACTCCAGTGGACAATGAGGACCCAAAGATCATCATCAAAGGCACAGCAATCTCTTCCCTTGCTTCCTGTCGTAACCTTGCGTATATTCCTTCCTGCCCAGGGGAGTTAGCTATCCTTAAAACTTTCAGCTCATCCTCCTTTTTAACACCAACCTGTTTGAGCATGTCAGCCGGTTTTATTCTGTCCTCACAAACATCAAGTTCCCTCTCAGTAGTGAATAATGAAGCTAAGTATTCATTGAGGACCAACACTACCTCCTACTCCGACTCCAGGCACAAGTTCCCTCCACTGTCCCTGATTGGCCCTACCCTCACTCTGACCATCCTCTTGTTCCTCACATCAGTATAGAACGCCTTGGGGTTTTCCTTCATCCTGCCTCCCAAAGCCTTTACATGCCCCCTCCTAGATGTCCTAAATCCATTCTTCAGTTCCTTCCTGGCGACCTTGTAACCCTCTCGAGCCCTGTCTGATCCTTGCCCTCCCCAACATTAAGTAAGCTTCCTTCTTCCTCTTGACTAGATGTTCCACATCCCTTGTCACCCAAGGTTCTTTCACCCCACCATCCCTTCCTTGCCTCAGTTTGACAAACCTGTCCAGCACCATCAGCAAGTGCTTCCTAAACAACCTCTACATTTCTGTCGTGCATTTCCCTGAGAAAATCTGTTCCCAGTTTAGACGCCCCAGTTCCTGCCTAATGGTACTGTAGTTCACCCTCCCCCAATTAAATGCTTTCTTATTATACCATCTGCTCCCATCCCTCTCCGTAAGTATAGTAAAGGTGAGGGAATTGTGATGACTATGCCCGAAAATACTCTCCCACTGAGAGATCTGACACCCGGCCTGGTTCGTTGCCAAGCACCAAATCCAACATTGAATGTTGGTGTCACTCTACATCACAAACCAGCCGTCCAGCCCCCAGTGCTGCAGGGGCTCAGTTAGCACAGTTGGCTGGATGGTTGATGTGAGATGTAGAGAGGTGAGGTGGTACTTTGGTTAAACTCACCATCAATTGTTTCTCTACCTCTCTCCAAGACAGAACAGCCTTTTGAATTGTGCAATTCCTTCGGTACCCCTCTGTCACAATCCTAGAGAGAAGGCTGGGAGGCAACTTAATTGAGACATACAAGATAATCAGGGGTTCAATAGGGTGGACAGTGAGAGCCTTTTTCCTTGGATGGTGATGGCTTGCACGAGGGGACATAGCTTTAAATTGAGGGGTGATAGATACAGGATAGATGTCAGAGTAGTTGGGGTATGGAACACCTTGCCTACAACAGTTAGAGACTCACCAACTTTTAGGGCATTTGATGGTGGTTGGATAAACATATGGATGAAAATGTAATAGTGTTGGATCAATGGGCTTCAGATTGGTTCCACAGGTCAGCGCAACATCGAGGGCCGAAGGGCCTGTACTGTGCTGTAATGTGCGATGTTCTAGTTTAGTGACCAGTTGATCATTAAAAGGCTGAAGGGTGAGAGCAAAGGAGAGACCCGCAGAGACCCAGAGATGGAGAGCAGAAGGAAGGCTGTGCTTCTGCTCTTCACCATCTCTGGGAGCTTCACCCTCCCGTGGTTCATCAATGTTGTAGATTTCTGATATTATGTCAATCGAGGCATCAATCCTGATGATTACCCACCGTTTCTGTTAGTGTTCAGTGTTGTTGGTTACATGCTGCAGAGGTTACGTTGTTGTACAAACAGATTTATTTATGCAGCAACATTGTCTATCTTCAGAGGGAAGATCAGTAACACAGTAAAACCTCTGGCTGCACAAATTCATTACGTTCTGAATAAATAAAACTCTTCATTGAAGCCAAAGGGACAGTCCCATTGTTCCCAGACTGTGGAATGATATTTTTCATTGACCCGTGGGCTATGGGCAGAACTGGCTGGGCCAGTGTTTTTTGCCCGTCCCTAGTTGCCCCTTGAGAAGGTGATGGTGAGCTGTCTTCTTGAACTTGCTGCACTCCATGTGATGTAGATAGACCCACAATGTGCCCCTTAGGGAGGGAGTTCCAGGACTTTGACCCAATGACACTGAAGGAACGGCGATATGTTTCCAAGTCAGGATTGTGAGTGGTTTGGAGGGGAACTTGCAGGGGGTGGTGATCCCATGAGTCTGCTGCCCTTGTCCTTCTAGATGGAAGTGGTTGGGGGTTTGGAAGGTGCTGGCTGAGGATCATAGGTGAATTTCTGGAGAAATCCTGTGGATGGTACACATTGTTGTGATGGGGCGTCAGTGGTGGGGGGAGTGGATGCTTGTGGATGTGGTGCCAATCAAACCGAGGCCACTTTGTCCTGGCTGGTGTTAAGCTCTTGAGTGTTGTTGGAGCTGCCCCCGTCCAGGCAAATAGGGGGGCTATTCCATCACATTCCTGACATTCCTTGTCCCAGTGCGGGATCCTGCTGATTCCCCATTGGAGCACAACTCAGTGCAATTGTCAGGGACAATGGCCTTTCCCACTGGGGAATTCCTGTCAGCTTGAAACCCTGTGTAAATCTCCATCAAAATCAAATCCTTTGGAGTGTTCCGCTGTAATTAGATAGAATAGTTCATCAGAAAATGTTTGACTATTAAATACGTGGTCTCCCTTCTCAGCAACAATTTAACAGACCCCATACTCCTGCCACAAACAGCCACCTATGAGTTGTCTCAATGTGAGAAATTGTGGCAGGTGATCACATGACATCATCAGACCCCACCCACCAAACATTTAATTATGCAGCAACTTTGTCTGGGTTCAGAGTGAAGTTCAGGAACGCAGTAAGTACTTGGTTACACGAACCCATTGCATCATGAGTAAATAAAACTTATGTACAATAACAAAGGACCGGGCTTCGTATTTTTCAGCATCAAGCTTCCTAGTTGCAATTGGCTGCTACTCCAATGCAGTCCCAAACAGAAATTTCCTGTGAGTGAAGATTCAAAACAGGGCAACCCATCTCCTTTGTGTGGAAAGTGACACAATGCCACCCTCTGCTGGCCTCTCTATGCCACTGCACAAGGGGCTCACAGATGAAAAACCTCAATGATTCAGTCAGAGAGGGGCAGAAGGAGGGCAACAGCTCACGGCATCATCAACACAGAGTCACACATACACATATACACACACACACAGAGTCACACACACACACAGAGTCACACATACACACAGACACACACACAGAGTCACACATACACACAGATACACATACACACACACACACACAGAGTCACACACAGACACACACTCACACACACACACACAGACACACACACAAGGCTTGGTGTGGAGAGGTTTGCTATTGGATTGAGGTCCCTCAGTGTGGAACACGCTCCTGTGGAGAAATGTCGTGCACCCTCTGCAATGTGGGAAATGATTTATCTTTGAGCAGTATTTCTGCTGCAATTGCTTCTAGTCACCTCCGAGTGAACTGCTTTGTGAGGGGGCGGTGAATTTTATTGCACTTTCTGCATGTTGCCATGTTTTCTGATGTACTCTCACAAATTCTAAGTCAGAATTGATTCAAATGTGGAATGGGTGAGACCAGCACTGGGCATGTTCATCCCCATCTCCTTATATCTCAGGGACAACATCGGGAGGGCTCGGGAAAAACTGGTCTGTGTCTCCAAAGGCATTCTTTGAAGAACGAAACAAACGTCCATTGTGAGAGATTCACAGACTTTGATGTTTTCTCCAAAAGAGATCTGCCACTTGTGCAATGGCGTGGGGCGTCCAGTAGAGAGTGACATTGTATCACTTTAAAACCAAGAGTGCGAGAGAGGATTCATCCCAAAAACACATTGGACAGAGACACAGAGAAGCATACAAACACACTGATATATCCCCAGGCTGAAGTAAGCCCCAGGAACAGGGTCTTTCCCTGCGAGAAACCATCCAGAGAGCTGGGAACAACTGGAATAGTCAGTATCACTCCTTTCGTATGTTCATGTCTTAACTCCTGTTTGTCTCTGTCTGACTTTTCTCCTTCTCTCCCTCCCTCTCTCTCTCTCTCTCTCTCTCCCTGTTACTCTACCACTCAGTCCTTCTCTCTCCCTGTTTTCTATCTCTCTGCCCTGCCTTTGTCTTCCCTCTGTCTCTCTGTCCTGCCTTTGTCCTCCCTCTATCTCTCTGTCCTGCCTTTGTCCTCCCTCTGTCTCTCTGTCCTGCCTTTGTCCTCCCTCTGTCTCTCTGTCCTCTCTCTCTCTGTTCCTCTTTCCCCATCCCCACACTCTCCATCTCTCTCTCTTTTTCTCTCACCCTCTCTTTCTCCCTCTTTTTCTCTCTTTCAGACCTGAAAATGCCCACACCACTTTGTATTTCCCAGAAACATTTTGCCCCCATTTTCATTCCCCTCCCAATGTATGTCCTACCCCAATTATTCACCTTGTCTCATATGACCCCCTGCAAATATTTTGCTGCCCCCAATATTGTGCTGAGTCCCCCTCCCTGGGACAGAGGGAAATGAGCCTGGGTGGCCTTACTGACTTGTGGCTGACTGTTTTAATGCACAGCAAGATCCCAGCACTGGAATTACAGAAGTTTTACCTCACAGAGGGATGTGAATGTCATGGAAACAGTTCCAAGAAGGTTTACTGGACTAATTCCTGGAATGAGGGGATTCCCTGAAGAGGGAATGGTCCCCACCTGATCAAAGTCCTTGAGATATTAATAGGAAAAGTCAGGGCAGATGAAGAGAAGCTATTTCCATATGGTTGGGGTCTGAGAACGAGGGAACAGAGTCTAAAAATTAGGGTCAGAGTGTTCAGGAGAGATGTTAGGAAGCACTTTGACACACACAATAATTGGGGTAGGATATACATTGGGAGAGGTTTGGAATTCTCTTCCACAAACCACACTGAGTGTTGGATGAGTTGTTCAGTTTAAATCTGAGAGAGAGATTGTTTTAATAAGTTTTGTTGGGGATCAGGCATGAATTGGGACGCTGTCTCCTCTCACTGTCTACAATGTTTGATTTAACTTCATTTTCTTTCCCTTGAATTGATCAAGGGAATGTATCACATCTCCATGACACTGGACTCCTTTGGCTATAAATTCTGTGATCATGATCTTATCCTCCACAACCACCTGATGAAGGAGCAGAGCTTCGAAAACTAGTCTTTCCAAATAAACCTGTTGGACTATAACCTGGTGTTGTGTGATTTTTAACTTTGTCCTTTCTAGACAGACTGAGCCTTGGATTTGTATCTGGATACCTTCAGTTCACCGTTACCTGAGTGAAACGATCAGAAGTTATTGTGTTCCTGCTGAACCACAACAAACACTCTCAGAAGGTCATGGTGAGAATGGAATCAGAAGTTGGCATTCCCATCCATCTGGGAAATGGAGGTGAGGCTGGATTACTGCTCAAAGATTAAAGTGGAGATGCTGCTGAACAAACAGAGACTGTTGTGGTGTTAGCCCCTGGCAGGTAAAACCGTGAGAACAATTTGACTGGATGGAGGGTAACCACCATCAGGACTGTTACCCCCAGAGAAATGAGCAGGTATCAAACATTGGAACGTGATATCTCAAAACATGATATACGATGGCACTGAAAAATAAGACCAGGATCGCGCTCGACAAGTTTGTCTCACTGAGGCAAGGAAGGGATGGTAGGGTGAGGGAACCTTGGGTGACAAGGGATATGGAACATCTCGTCAAGAGGAAGAAGGAAGCTTACTTTAGGTTGAGGCAAGGATCAGACAGGGCTCCAGAGGGTTACAAGGGAGCCAGGAATAAACTGAAAAATAGACTTAGGAGAGTTAGGAGGGGGCATTAAAAAGGTTTTAGTGGGTGGGATTAAGGAAAACCCGAAGGCATTCTACGCTTATATAAGGAACAACAGGATGCCCAGAGTGAGGGTAGGGCCAATCAGGGACAATGGAGGGAACTTGTACCTGGAGCTGGAGGAGGAGGTAGAGGAAGTCCTTAATGAATACTTTGCTTCATTACATTTGTGAGGACAGCATGAAACAGGCTGGTCTGCTCAAACAGTTTATGCTCAAATGTTTATTCAGAGGATGTGCTGAAAAGTTTGAAAAATGTAAGGATACATAAGTCCCCTGGGCCAGACGGGATATAGCCTGAGATACTACAGGAAGTGAGGGAAGAGATTGCTGCACCTTTGATGATGACAATTGCATCGTCACTGTCCACTGGAGTAGTGCCAAATGATTGAAGGGTGGCAAATGTTATTCCCTTGTTCAAGAAAGGCAATTGGGATAACCCTGAGAACTATAAACCAGTCTGTGGTCAGCAATTATTGGAGAGGATTCTGAGAGACAGGATTTCTGATTACTTGGAAAACCATAGCTTGATTAAAGATAGTCACATGGCTTTGTGAGGGGCAGATCATGCATCACAAACCTTACTGAATTCTTCGAGGATGTGACAAAATGTATTGATGAAGACAGAACAGTGGATGTGGTGTAGATGGATTTTAGCAAGGTGTTTGAGAAGGTTCCCTATGGTAAGCTCAATCAGAAAGTAAGGAGGCATGGGATACAGGGAATCTTGGCTGTCTGGATACAGAATTGGCTGGCCCATAGAAGACAGAGAGTGGTGGTATTGGAGAGGTGAAAGTGAGGACTGCAGATGCTGGAGATCAGAGTCCAGATTAGAGTGGTGCTGGAAAAGCACAGCAGGTCAGGCAGCATCTGAGAAGCAGGAAAATTGACGTTTCAGGCAAAATCCCTTCATCAGGAAATATTGGATGTAAAGCCTGGAGCTTGGTGCCCAGTGATGTTCTGCAGGGATCTGGGACCCTCTGCTCTTTGTGATTTTTATTACTGACCTGGAGGAGGAAGTGGAAGGGGGAGTTAGTAAGTTTGCTGATGACATGTTGCAGGCAGGGTGTTCCATGCCCTTGCTCCTCTCTGAGTAAGGAAACTACTCCTGACATCGGTCCTCTATCTATCACCCCTCAATTAAAAGCTCTGTCCCCTCATGCTAGCCATCTCCATCCAGGGAAAAAGGCTCTCACTGTCCATCCTATCGAATCCTCTGATCATCTTGTATGTTTCTTTTAAGTCACCTCTTAACCTTCTCTCCAACAGAAACAACCTCAAGTCCCTGACCCTTCCCCCATAAGACCTTCCCTTCATACCAGGCAACATCCTGGGAAATCTCCTCTGCACCTTTTCCAATGCTTCCACATCCTCCTTATAATCCTGTGACCAGAACTGTACAGAATACTCTAAGTGTGGCCACACTACAGCTCTTTACAGCTGCAACACGGCTCCGAAACTCAATCCCTCTCCCAATAAAAGCTAAAGCACTGTATGTCTTCTTAACAACCCTATCAGCCTGGGTGGCAACTTTCAGGGATCTATGTACATGGACACCAAGATCACTCTGCTCATCTAGAATCTGTTCAATGAATCTTCCCATTAATCTAGTCCTTCGTATTCCTGTTGCTCCTTCCAAAGTGAATCACCTCACACTTTTCTGCATCGAACTCCATTTGCCATCGTTCAGCCCAGCTCTGCAGCTTATCTATATCCCTCTGTAACTTGCAGCACCCTTCTGCATTGTCCAAAACTCCATCGACTTTAATGTTATCCACAAATCCATGTCCCTTATTTAAATGATAAATAGCAGTGACCCCAAAACAGATCCTTGCGGTACACCAATAGTCACTGAACTCCAGGATAAATATTTCCCATCAACCACCACCCTCTGTCTTCTTACAGCTAGAGAATTTCTGATCCAACCTGCTAAATCACCCTCAATTCCATGCCTCTGTATTTAGTGCAATAACCTACCGTGGAGACCCTTATCAAACATTGACTGAAATCCATATATACCGCATCGACCACCTTACCCTCATCCACCTGTTTGGTCACCTTCTCAAAGAAATCAAGTAGGTTAGTGAAGCACGACCTACCCTTCACAAAACCATGTTGACTATCCCTAATCAACTTTGTCCTTTCTGGATGATTATAAATCCTAACTCTTATCATCTTTGCCAACACTTTACTCACAATTGAAGTAAGGCTCACTGGCCTATAATTACAGGGTTGTCTCTACTCCCCTTCTTGAACAAGGGAACAATATTTACTATCCTCCAGTCTTCTGGCACTATTCTGGCACTATGACAATGACAACATAAAGATCAAAACCAAAAGCACTGCAATCTCCTCCCTGGCTTCCCAGAGAGTCCGAGGATAAATCCCATCTGGCTCAGCGGACGTATCTATTTTCACTTTCCAGAATTGCTAACACCTCCTCCTTATGAACCTCAATCCCATCTTGTCTAATAGTCTGTACCTCAGTATTCTCCTCAGCAGCATTGCCTTTTTCCAGTGTGAATACTGATGAAAAATATTCATTTTGTACCTCTCCTATCCCCTTGGACTCCATGCACAACTTCCCATTACTGTCCTTGACTGGTTCTAATCTTATTCGAGTCATTCTTTTATTCCTGACATAAGTCTCGAAAGCTTTAGGGTTTCCTTGTTCCTACCTGCCAAAACTTCTCATGTTCCCTCCTGGCTCTTCTTAGCTCTCTCTTTAGATCCTTACTGGCTGACTTGTAAATCTCAAGGGCCCTTATTGAGCCTTCATGTCTCTTCTTCTTCCACTTGACAAGAGATTCAACTTCTTTAGTAAACCACGGTTCCCTCCCCTCCCTGCCTGACAGGTACATACTTATCAAGGACATACAGTAGCTGTTCCTTGAACAAGCTCCACATTTCAATTGTGCCCATTCCCTGCAGTTTCCTTCCCATCCTATGCATCTTAACTCTTGCCTAATCACATCATAATTGCCTTTCCCCCAACTATATCTCTTGCCCTGCAGGATATACTTTTCCATTTCCATCACTGAAGTGAATGTAACCGAATTGTGGTCACTATCACCAAAGTTCTCACCTATCTCCAAATCTAACATCAAGCCTGGTGCAGTAGCCGGTACCAAATCCAATGTGGCCTCGCCCCTTGTTGGCCTGTCTATATACTGTGTCAGGAAACAGTCCTGCACACATTGGACAAAAACTGACCCATCTAAAGTAAGCATTTTCAGTCAATATTTGGAAAGTTAAAGGCCCCCATAGCAATTACCCTGTTACTTTCTCTCCTATCCAGAATCATCCTTGCAATCCTTTACACTACGTCTCTGGAACTTTTTGAAAGCCTATACAAAACTCCTGACAGGATGACCTATCCTTTCCTGTTTCTAACCTCAGTCCATTCTACCTCAGTAAATGAGTCCTCATGAGACATCCTTTCTGCTACCGTAATACTGTCCTTGTCTAACAATGCCTTACCTCCCCCTCTTTTATCATCTTCTCTGTTCCTACTGAAATATCTAAACACCGGAACCCAAAACAACCGATCCATGTCTCCAAAATGGCCACAACATCAAAGTCCCAGGTACCAACCCATGCTGCAAGTTGACCCACCTTATTCCTGAATCTCCTGGCATTGAAGTAGACACACTTCAAACCACCATCCAGCCTGCCACTATACTCCTGCGACCTTGAAACCTTATTTATGACCTCACTACTCTCAACCTCCTGCACACTGGAGCTACAATTCAGCTTCGCATCCCTTGCTGAATTAGGTTAAACATTCACGAAGCACATAAGTAAATTGCACCCCAAGAATATTGGATCTCCTCTGGTTCATGTGTAGACCATGCTGTTTGTAGATGTCCCACCTACCCAAGAATGAGCACCAATCTTCCAGGTATCAGAAACCCTCCATCCTATAATATCCCTGTAGCCACATGTTCACCTGCTCTGTCTCCCTATACCTCACCTTGTGAGCATGTGACATGGGTAACAAACCTGAGACAACAATTCTGTTTGTTCTAGTACTAAGCTTTCACCCTAGCTCCCTGAATTTCTGCCTTAAATCTGCATTCTGTTTCCTACCTAAGTCGTTGGTGCCGATGTGGAGCACGACTTGGGGCTGCTCACCCTCCCTCTTAAGGATCCCGATAACACGATCAGAAACATCATGGAGCCTGGCACCTGGGAGGCAATACATCAACTGCGAGTCTCTCTCATCCCCACAGAACCTCCTATCTGTCCCCCTAACTATGGAGTCCCCAATGACTAACATTCTGCTCCTCTTTCCCCTTCCCTTCTGAGCAGCAGGGACAAACTCTGTGCCTGAGATCTGTCCCCCTAACTTACCCCTGGTAAGCCATCCCTCCCAACAGTATCCATAACAGTATGCTTGTTATTGAGGGGAACGGCCACAGGGGGTCCCTGCACTGTCTGCTGGTTCCCTTTCCGCCCCCTGACTGTAATCCATCTACCTTTCCCCTGTACCTGAGGTGTGACTACCTCCCT